>NW_007246491.1:300291-315212 GCF_000164805.1 Carlito syrichta
AGCGGAAGGACGCAAGGGGGCCTGCGTGTTTATTGTCTGCGCGGCTGGTTCCCGGAAAAGATGATGGGCGGTCCTGGACCGGGGCGGGGGACGGCGCGGCGCGTTTGGGTGAAGAAGTTTAGAAATCCCCTCAAGTCGCTATCGCCAGGATTTCACTGGGGGGGGGGGTGTTACTAAATGAGCGATGCCCCGTGCTGGGTGATGACTCCCAAATCTGCTATATTTCTGAGGACCCCATCGCGTGTAAGTGGCACTTTAAGGAAAAAGACCTTACCACGTCAAAGGTTCACATCACCAGCAACATAGGTCTACACACTTGTACATGTAGGGGCAAATTCTCCCACCCGCCCCCGTTGCTCTCCTCACCCCGTTTTATAATAGAGGAAATACGGTATTTGCCCAGCCCGGACCCTTCCAGAATTCTAGGTCATCTCTGCAGATACTTTTCCACTCTGAACGTTTCAGAAACTCAAAGTATTTTCCCCCTCAAGTACTACCCGCTTCTATATGTGATTTCCTTCGTTTTTTTCCCAACTCCTCAATCCCTAGCTGCTCAAAAGGATCCTTTTACTCAATGAACTTAATGGAAATATGGCCAGTTAAGTTTACTTGAATGTATTCCGGATTGCAGGGCAAAAGTTAGACATTTTCTTTGAGTCCTCTCTTTTCCTTTTGTGCCTTATACAAAATATTAGTAAATGCTGTCATCTCTATCCTCCAATTCTACACCATTTCCCACTCTGATTCCACTCAAATTCAATCTGCTCCCTTCTTCCTCTCCTCCTCCTCCTCCTCTTCTTCTTCTTTCTCCTTCTTCAAGAGACAGGGTCTTACTCTATTGTCCAGGCTGAAAGGCAGTAGCACATCATGACTCACCACACCCGTGAACTCCTGGGCTCTAGTGATCCTCCTACCTCAGCGCCCCAAGCTAGGACTGCAGGCATTTGCCACCATGCCTGGCTGATTTTTTAAATGTTTTTTAGAGACAAGGTCTTGCTATGTTGCCCAAGCTGGTTTCAAATTCCTGGGCTCAAGAAATCCTTCTGCCTCCACCTCCCAAAGTTTTGGGATTACAGGCCTGGTTCCACTCTCTTCTTCTTTTTTTTGAGTTGGAGTCTCACTCTGTTGCCCAGACTGGAGTGCAGTGGCCGCTCCTGGCCACCGCAGCCTCCACCTACTGGGCTCCAGCGATCCTTCCGCCTCAGCCTTCCGAGTAGCTGGAACTACAGGTGCGTGCCACCACATCCGGCTATTTATTTATTTATTTATTGTAGAGATGAGGTCTTGCCAAGTTGCCCTGGCAGGTCTCGAACTTGTGGGCTCAGGCAATCCAGTCACCTCAGCCTCCCAAAGCATGAGATTACAGGCTGAGCCAACGAGCCCAGCTGCACTCTCTTCTTTTGTTTGAATGACAACTAGCTTCTTTTTCTGAATTTTTTTAATTTTAGAGATGTGGGATACAATTCAGGGCTAGGTATACCAATGTTCATTATGCAGATACCCTTGTTGTTGAGGTATACTCCCCTCCTCCCCTGGCAGTTTCCCACTACTGCCAATTTCTTTCTTATCATTTTATATTTGTTCAAGGTCCACGTATGAGTGAGAGCATATGGTACTCAGTTCTTTGTTTCTGTGATAGATCACTCAGTAATATAGACTCTAAGTTCAACCAAGTTGATGCTAAGTTCATAATTTTGTCCTTCTTTATGACTGCATAAATATTCCATTGTGTATATGTAGGAAAAAAAAAAACAAAACAGCCCCAATACAAAGTGGGCAAAAGATTTGAAAAGATACTTCTTTTCATGAAAAGAAGATATACAAGCAGCCAACAGATACATGAAAAAATGCTCAGCCTCACTAGTCATCAAGAAATGCAAATTAAAACCACACTGAGCTACCACCTAACTCCAGTCAGGATGACCATCATCAATAACTCAGAAAACAACAGATGCTGGAGAGGATGCAGGGAAAAGGGAACACTTCTACATAGTTGGTGGGAGAGTAAACTAGTACAACCTCCGTAGCAAACAGTTTGGCATTTCCTAAAAGATCTGAAAATTGACCTTCCATGTGACCCTGCAATCCCCTTACTGGGAATATACCTGGAGGAACTCAGATCACTCTATGAAAAAGATACCTGCTTATGCATGTTTATTGCAGTATTATTCGAAATAGCAAAAACATGCCCATCGAAGAGAACTGCATTAAAAAAATGTGGTACAGAGACAACTAGCTTCTTACTGGTCTTCTGCCTTTCGCATTGCTGTCACCTCCACCCTCACTAGTCACACAGCAACCAAGGTAATCTAAAAGAAAATTAACAGATTGAATACTTTCTTGCTTAAAACACTCCAATGATTCCCCAGCATACTTGGAATAAAATTCAATATCCTTATCATGAATTATAAAATCTTACAGGATCCAGCTGCTGGAAGTCTCTCTGATCATCTCTGTGACAAGGTTTGATGCCACATGCCTTTGATCTTCTCCCATAACGCCAAGTTTGTTCTTACTTTGGGGCTTTACACTTTTTTTTCTGTTAGGACTGCTCTTCCCTCTGGATCTTCAAATGACTGCCCCCTTCCTATCTTTGAGCTTTCTGCTCAGGTACTTCTCCTCCCTCAATATTATCACTATTCCCTTACCATTAATTGAGCACCTACACTCTGCAAGTTACCAGGAGCTAGAGCAGGACCAAGTGTCTGCCATCTTGAAACTTACATTCTAGTTGAGACAAGGAACAAATGAGATTATGACAATGATAAAAGTAAAGCAAGTTAAAGGAGATAGGAAGTACTAATAGGGTGGATGGGATTTTGTTTCATATATTTGATGATTAAGAAAAGACTTGTTAATAAGTTGACATTTGAAAAGATCCTAAGGAAATGAGAGCAGTGGAAAAAGACTAGATATATATCAAAGAATGATCTAAAGTATTGGATGTGGACATAAGAATCAGCTAAAAGTCAATGATGACTGGTTCAACAACCGTAAGAACAGAGTAGTTGTTTGTTAAGATTAGGACGATTTCAGATGAAATGGGGGTGGGCAGAACTTTTTTCGAGGGGGTACAGGAAGTGAGAATCAATTGTTTTACTTTAGACATGTTACATTTGAGATTTCTGTTATTATCTAAATGGATATTTAGAATAAGCAGCGGGATTTGAGAATCTGGTATTTAACAGAAGAAGCTCTAGTTCAAGATATAAATTTTGCAGATGTCAACATGTAGATGATATTTAAAGTCCTGAGACTGAATGACATCACTAACAATGACTATAGGTAGTGATGAGGGAAGGTTCAAAATTGTACCTTGGAGCTCTCCAGCGTTTAGAGGTTCAGGAGAGGAAGAGGAGCCAGCAAAGCAGATGAGAAGCAACTGTAACCAGTGAAGTGGGATGAGAATCAAATAAATGTTGTGACCCAGAAGCCAAGTGACAAAGGAGTGTCTTAAAAGAAGAGTGTGATCAACTGGGTCACATGCTGCTAAATGGTCAGGTGAGATGAGAACAGAGAGTTGACCACTAAACATGACAATGCCATGTTATCAGTGGCACAGACAAGAGCTATTTCTGTGGGGTAGTGAGTATGAAAGTGCTTAGGAGTGAAGATGTAGAGACAGATAGGCAAGGAATGGATTCAAACACTCCAGGAATTTTGCTGGACAGAGGAATGAAGAGAAGGAGCAGCAGCTCAAAAGGAGTTTGGTTTTTAAGAAGGGAGATGTTGTTGTGTGTTTGTATGATGAAGGGGTTTTATCGGCCGAGAGGGGAAAACTGATGATGCAAGAGAGGGAGTGGAAATAGCTGAAACCAATCTAAAATAGTTATGTCAAATTGGGCTCTTCATAAGCAGAAGCTGAAACAAAATTTGAGACACCAGATGTTTGTTAGGGGTCAAGACCTGTGAAAGGAAGGAGAAAAAAGCAAGATTCCGCAGAAGAAGAGGTCAAACTGCAACGTTGACTTGAGAGAGCCACTGCCATCCCTGTGGGGAGCTCTGGAGTGAGTACTGCTCTTCAGCATCCCCTGAGTAGCTGAGCTTTTATACCTCCTAATTGCTCAGACATTGCCTGCAGGCAGCCCTACACAGGGTAGGACCTTGGGTGAGGTGACACTACCTTGCAGACCCTGAAGGAGCTGAGGGATGGAGGCTGTCTGCTGACCACAGGCTCTGCAGCTGGGAAGCAGATCCTTTCTTGAAGAGGCCTCTGGTTGGCACATCTCCAGATGTGCCACAGGAGATGAGAGGAGTTGAGACCTAGTGTACATGTGGAAGGGTTGTCCCTAAATAGAAGGATGAACAGCTTCTACATGGTAACAGGAAAAAAGATGGAGGATATGGGTACAGACACAGAATGGGGGTTGGCAGATGTAATGGAAGTTTTAGAAGTTCTTATTTTTTTAAGTGTCTCAGTGAAATCAAGAGCAAAATTACTGAGTGAGTGAGTGTGGGAGAGGAATGTTGGTGGTTTCAGGAGAAAGGAAACGTGAACTAGTCATGAAGGAGAATGGGAGATGGGTGGACAAGGGAATGTAGGAGTTGCCATGCATTAAACCCACTGGGATTAGTGGTTATAAAGTCAATGTGAGGTCCCTCAACAATATCGTTGTTTTCCAGTCATATTCAGGTACCTGGGCGTAGGTGCAAAGATGGCAAAGAAAAAATACATTTAACCAGGTTGTGATTTTGCCAGGTAAATAAGAAGGAGAGAAGGGTGAGTTCACAATATGCACAGGACAATATAGTTAGCGATAGACCCTAGCATTTGAGTTGAGTAAGGAGAAGGGTAAGGACATGAGGGAAGATGACAAGGGTGAGACTTAGTGAAATGGGAGCAGGGCCAATAAGTAAGACCTTTGTTTCTCTTTGTTACATTTATCACTACCAGAAATTTTTGTTTATTTATTATCTGTCTTCCCCTAATACAATGTAAACTCCCTGAAGCTGCAGGGACTTTGTCTTGTTCTTGTGCTGTATTCTTAGCACCAAAAGCAGTGCCTAACACATAGTTGGTGGTCAGTAAGTATTTCCTGAGTTAATGAATGCGAGACAAAGTAAGCTCTTATTTTAAAGATCCAGAATAGTTTTTAATTTATGTGATGACAGGCTTTATTAATCAGAATAAAACAGGCTATTTCAATGACCCAGCAGCAAAGCTTATTTCTTGCTTTTATAAAGCTCCTTGTCAATTCAAGTACTCAAGGGTTTCCATTCATATGGTTTACTCACCGCTCTAGGCTACTTTAGTAGAGATCTACTATCTGAACACATGTTCACAGTTTAGGTACTCTAAGGGCTTCTTTTTGTGAGGTTTACTCATTGCTCTAGGCTACTTTAATCTTACAGATCTACTATCTTAACACAAGTCCTTCATGTTGATAGTGCTAGGGGAAGAGAACAGGAGGAGAACTCATATCCACTGTACTTCTGTGATTCTGTTCATTGGCCAGTGGCCAGATCAGTCATATAATCCCACCTAGCCACAAAGAACCTAGGCAATATGGGGCATGCAGGGAATTCTTGGTGAGTATTGCTTTCTCTGCCACAAATGGGGCTGAAAATTGCCACCAAATCTGGTACAATTGGGATGAAAAGGAGAGGTACCTGGAAATATGTTTGTTTTGTTTTGGCAATTATTAAAACGCTGGGTCTCTGCTGGGCACCATGTTTCACTCCTATAATCCCAGTACATTAAGAAGCTGAGGTAGGAGGATCACTTGAAGCCAGGAGTTCCAAGACCAGCCTGGACAACATAGCAAGACTCCATCTCTACAAAAAATAAAAAATTAGCTGGCAGGCTGGCTCATGCCTATAGTCCTAGCTACTCAGGAGGCTGAGGCAAGAGGATTGCTTGAGCCCAGAAGTCCAAGGTTTCAGTGAGCTATGATCACACAAGTGAACTCCAGCCTGGGAGATACAGTAAGACCCTGTCAATCAATCAATCAATCAAATCCTGGTTCTTAACATTTCTCTCTTTTTGCCTTTGATAAGTTTTTACATATACTGCACACACATATCAATCTTTTGCATACACATACCTAGCTCTTGCATACACAGATCAGTCTTTCCCAGAACGCAAGCTTAATGGGCAAAGACCCTGTACATGCTTTTATAATTATCTTCAAGTGCTTGGCATGGTACCTGATATATAGTAAATACTTTTAAAATATCTGTTTCATTTAAATGCACCCACTTTTGGTTCTTAAACAGTGGAATGAGTCTGTCATTTGAATGCTATTAAAAGACCACCCAGTAATATCAATTCAGTAAATTAACATGGCTTGAATAAGCCAATGACCAGATTCTTTTTTAAACCTGGTTATAAATATAAATATAAATAGGGTGACCTACTTGAGTCTTCTAAAAACAAGATATCATACTCTATTTTGGTGGAAAGAGTTAGCCAAAGCATACACTTTAGTAATTTGAGATTGGGTTTGAAAATATCTGAATGCAGCAGTATCCATTTGGTTGATGATACACTGAATGCTTGACAATGGCCAGAGAAGACAGCTCAAGGTAAACAGTTGGAGAAAGTCAGGGATGTGGTGGTGAGACTTAGGAAACTTGGATAACAAGGGATGAGTGGTTACCAAACTTTTGATCCTAGTGACTAATTTTGTTCTAAATTTACCAAGTATTACTGATAACACATTTAATTAATATATCATATCAACCATTTCATGAAATGAGACCAAAGAAATAGAGAAGTTTAGAACTTTGGTATCATTTCCCTTATTTTTGTAAAATAAGGTCAACTCTGTAGAAGGGGGCTTTTCTGTTTATGGACTAAGATTCAGTGCTTAGGTTATAATTAATGCCATTACTGTTGGCCAAATCATAAAATCAGAGTCAGAAAAATGTTTTCCATTACAAGTTGGCTAGATATCAATATTCTTATAAGACAGTCCAAATGGGTTGTTATCTTAGAAAATAGATATGTCTAATTCCATAATATTCCTATGTCTTACTTTTAATGTAGGCTTTTATAAGTACAATGTTTCTTGTTATAATTTATTTTTCATTTAAGGAAACTACAAGAGGTTTGGTTAGGTGCCTGTCCCACAGTCAGCTTGGGCTTAAAAAATTAAATTTAGAATAAATAGATGTTTTCAAATTAGGAAAAGAAAAAAATTTGTTTGTTTGGTTGTTTTTTTTGAGTTGGAGTCTCACTCTGTCACCCAGACTGGAGTGCAGTGGCCGCTCCCGGCCACTGCGGCCTCAACCTACTGAGCTCTGGCGATACTTCCACCTCAGCCTTCCAAGTAGCTGGAACTACAGGCGCGCACTACCACGCCCGGCTAACTTTTGACATTGTAGAGATGAGGTCTCACCAAGTTGCCCAGGCAGGTCTCGAACCCGTGGGCTCAGGCAATTCACTCACCTCAGCCTCCCAAAGGCGCAGGATTACAGGCTGAGCCACCGAGCCCGGCAAGAAAAAAATTTTTAAAAGTGGTGCTATCTCCTAATTTTTTTTTAAATCTATTTTTTGTGTCTGTCTCCTATTCACATCTCAGTATAATGCAGTGGTTCTCAAGTGAGGTGGAGGCATTGGGGACATTTGATAATGTCTGGAGACATTTTTGGTTGTTAAAACTGAGAGGAGGAGCTTTAGTGATTAGAGGCCAGAGATACTGCTTAACATCCTACAAAACAAGACAGCCCCACAGCAAAGAATTATCTGGTTCAAAATGCCAATGGTGCTGAAGTGGAGAAATTCTGATCTAATGCAATGTAATTTATTTTCCTACCATGACACTAAAACTGCTCTCGAAAGAGGAACAATGACCTCTAAATAGTTAAGTTGAAAGGCATGTTTTAGCCAGGCATAGTAGAGCATGCTTGTAATCCTAGCACTTTGGGAGGCGGAGGTGAGAGGATTGCCTGAGCCCAAGGGTTTGAGACCAGCCTGGACAACTTGGCAAGACTCATCTCTACAATAAACAAACAAACAAACAAACAAACAAACAAGCCAGGCGTGGAGGTGCCTGCCTGTGGTTCCAGCTAATTGGAAGGCTGAGGGGGAAGGATCATCTGAGTCCAGCAGGTCGAGACCCGAGGTGGCCATGAGTGACCACTGCACTCCAGCCTGGGTGACAGAGTGAGACTCCTACTAAAAGAAAAGAAAAGGAAAGAAAAGGAAGGAAAAGGAAGGAAAAGAAAGGGAAGGAAAGGAAAAGAAAAACTTCTTTTGAATAGTCCCACACTGTTTTTATACTGTTTACCGTCACCTTCTTTCAGAAACTTCTTTTTCTCTTGACTTGCATGATATCATTTTCTCTTGGTTCTCTTCCTTTGCTAGGAATCCCGCATCTGGTGGCCTTTCAAATGTTGGTGTTCTCAGGGACTTACCATAGGCGCTTAGGTCTTTCCTTATACCTGATTTTCCTATGTGATCTCATCCATACCCATAAGATAGATGACCTGTAGATGAATAAAGTCCAAATAAATATATGTAGCAACTTACTTTCTCCTTGAGTATCATACTAATATTGGATATTTTCATTCAATATTCTCATCAAAATCTGAAATTCAACATATTTAAAGCTAAACTCATTCTCTTCTCTAGCAAATATCCTTACTGATTCATTTAATCCCTTTGTGCACCTGGCTGCATAAGCTTGAATATTTGAAGTCATCTATGAAGTCTCTTTTCAACAGCCCTTATCAAGTACTCCAGATTCTAAACTTCTAAATCTCCCTCATGTCCACTCCCTTTTCTTTTATGCCATACCAGTTCTCAATTAAACTGTTAAAATAGTCTCCTTACTGGTATCTCTCCCTGAAGCCTCATCCTTTCCCTTACATACTGAAAAACTAGTCCACCAAACAAGAACTGCAAATCCTATAGACTAGCTAGTGTGCTTGTCTGGCAAACACCGATCAAGCTACTAAGACCCAAAAACATCACCTTTTTTTAATTGCTTATTTTTTCAATCTTCCTAATCCAAACCATTGTCTTACTGATAAAGTATATCTCTTGTTCCTGAAGTGAGACTCCTTCCCCTTCCCTACAGTTTGCTCCCTAAATACTTTGTTCATATCTTTATTTATGGTACTCATGAAATTATATTATAATTATTTATTCACATGCCTACCTTTGTAGTAATCATCTTCTGAATTTTCTTTCTGGTCTACCTTTTTTGAAGAGTTGCCCTTCCTCTCCTCAAATATATTTCGATTCTAATCTCTAGTCCTATAGCCACCAACCATAGAGTTAGATGAAGAACTCATGCAGGCATATTTTTACATTATGACTCTGATCTGAGTAAGACCAATTAGTCCCCTCTCTGGGAATTTGGAATTGAGAGAAAGATTGATTCCACTTGGTGACTGGATCTGCAACATATAAAGTTAGAAATTGTAGAGACCTGTTTTCTGCTGTGTGAACTGGAGAAGCCCTCAACTACGGAGAGACAGAGAAGAATGAAGATGGAAGAGGATTAGATAAGGTAATATGATGGTTAATTTTATGTGTCAATTTGACTGAGCCATGAGATGCCTAGATATCTGGTTTAACATTTTTTCCAGGTGCATCTGTGAGGGTGTTTCTGGAACACATTAGTATTTGAATTAGTGGACTGAGTAAAGCAGATGGTCCTTCCTAATGTGGATAGGCCTCATCCAATCCATTGAGAGCCTGAATAGAACTGGAATTTATATCATCGGCTCTCTGACTCTCATGACTTTAAACCATACCTAGCTTCCTGAGACTTCAGCTTGCTGATGGCAGATTGTGGAACTTCTCAGCCTCCATAATCACATGAGCTAATATCTTATAATAAATCTCTCTCTCTCTGTATGTGTATATGTATATATATATGTGTGTGTATATATATATGTGTGTGTATATATATATATATGTATACAAATATACAGAGGGTGCCAAAAATGTATATACATTTTAAGAAAGGAAAAAACTGTATTAAAACTGTAATACTCAATATATACCGATAACGAAAGATAAATACAAGTCACATTTGACTTCTGCAATTACAAGAGGTGCTCAAAGTGGTTATCATCAGTGTCCAGACACTTCTGATTATGGCGAACTACTGCAGAACTTGTTGCTGTGTGAGGCCTCCTGGATCTTCCCTTGTGCACCTCACACATAGTACCATGCGTTTCAAACTTATCACAAATGCATGCAGTTATTAGGTGTGTTGGAGGTTCTGTTGCAAACTCACACCTCCATTGTCATTGTACTTCCACAACATTCTCAAATTTCAAACACCACTTCAAAATGGTCTTGTGAATGACAACTGTGCTTCTACCATTTTCCTTGACTGTCCTGACTGTCACATGGTGACACTAGCATTCATTTAATTAAACCATCCTTTGAGCGAATGTCATACTATACATTGCTACTGTAATTCAATTCAACTTCAAAAAATAATACATAGATGACATCTCTAAAAATGTGTATACATTTTTTTTGGCACCCTCGGTATATATGTGTGTGTGTGTATACATACATAAATATACACACATAGGTTATATATATTCACACACTCTTATATTATTAGTCTTGTTTCTCTGGTGAATCCTACCTAGCACAGAGAAGAACAAGAATTCCTAATTGTATCCAATTCCCAGTTCCAGATGGTTGAGGAGGCCTGTGTATACCCATGCCTTTGGCCAGGTGATAACCCTGTTGTTACTGTTAAGCAATTCTGAAGAGGAGAAGCAGTGTTAAAATTAAAAGAGGAGAAAAGAATAGAAATGAAAAAATATGTAGGAAAATTGAGTAGAACCAAATTGAACTTAGGGACTAAAGGTAGCAAATTATCTGGGAAAAAATAATTATGAAATGAGTGAGCTAGCTGTAAAATGTTTGGCCGGCCTTCTCTAACTCTGCTCTCCGAAGGCCAGCCTTTCTCACTTCCTTTCACCTCTGCCCATTTGCTCAGAGTCAGGTGGGAGGATCCAGCAGGAGAGACCAGGTACCTCCTAGCACCCTGACCCTGGCACTCCTGCCTTCCATTAGGTTGTCTGAGTATAGCCCAGCATGGTTACAGTGAGGTGACTCAGTTTCCAGGGGCTTCCATAGCTGTCTAGATGTCAGTGAACTTAGCATGGTCTAGAACAAATAGCATGGACCTTGTTTTTAATATTTTTTAAAATAAAAATTGTTTTTTAAGGTTAATCAAGGAGAATGAAAGAATGAAGGGAGTGGAGAACAAACAGAGAAATCTGTAACTTGTGATCATTGAGTTGTAAACATCACTTCACTCAGATAGGTCTGGCATGGACTTTGATTTTGGACAGATGAGTTCAAATTGAGGATGGTCATAAAATGATTAGATGGGCAGAGTGAGGGATAACAGAAATAAAATAACTCTCTCAAGAGGAGAGGGAACAGGGGTAAGAACATGCTGGTTTGCTGTTACAAAGTAAGAAATTGGGGATGACTGTCAGACAAAGTGGCCCATGTGTGTCAAATTTCCCTTTAATTTATACCACTATTCAGTTACAAATTAACATTCTTTTTATCCTTGAACTGTATGAGATAAAGTGGATGTATTAATATTTAGGGGAAAAGCGATTCTCTGTCTCTCATTTCTATTGACTTCTATTATTTCTCAGTTGTTTATCAGCACTGACCCTCCTCCCTCCTCACCTCCCTTTCAGGAAAGCTTGTCTCTTAGGAGCTTGCTGTGGGACTGAATTTAGATTCCACAAAGGCATGAGGACCTCTATGTTGGTACTCATTTATTAAGTGTCTTTCTTTGAGCTCTTCTTCCTGATTTGTCCTCTTTACTCTCATCGCTATCTCCTATCCTCATTAATTCTCTGCCTGCAGCAAGTGTTCTTTCTCAAACAAAAATCTGATCTCACTATTACTTTGTCGATAACATTTCAATGCCTCCCTATCATATGTGAAATAAAGTGAAATTTTATTTTATTTTTGAGACAGGGTTTTGCTTTGTCATCCAGGTTGGAGTGCAGTGGTGCAATCATAGCTCACTGCAGCCTCAAACTCCTGGGCTCAAGTGATCCTCCCACCTCAGCCTCCTGAGCAGATGGGACTACAGGCACACATCACCATACCCAGCTAATTTTCTATTTTTATTTTTTTAGTTATGGTCTCACTCTGTTGCCCAGACTGGAGTGCAGTGGCAAAATCATAGCTCACTGCGGCTTCAAACTCCTGAGCTCAAGTGAGTCTCCTGCATCAGCCTCCTGAGTAGCTGGCTTTACAGGTGCACACCACCAGGCCCAGCTAATTTTTTATAGAAACGAGTTCTTGCTATGTTACCTAGGCTGGTCTTAAACTACTGGGATCAAGAGATCCTTCTACCTTGGCTTCCCAAAGTGCTAGAATTACAGATGTGAGCCACCACACAGGGCCAGCTAATTCTTAAAATATTTTTGTAGAGATGGGATGTCACTGTGTTGCCCAGGTTGGTCTCAAACTCCTGGTCTCAAACTCCTGGCCTCAAGCAATCCTCCCACCTTGGTTTCCCAAAGTGTTAGGCCTCCAGACATACTTTGCCTGACCTAAAGTATAATTTAAAAAACGTGGCCTAGAAGACCCTGCATGATCTGGCCTTTCACCTCTTTAGCCTTGTCATTCCCTTCTTCCTCCCAGTCACCCTCACTCCTACCCCTAAGAAAGGGTCCTCCAACCATAGTGAATTGCCATGTTCTTCCTCATCTTGGGCTTTCTCTCCATGTTTCCCCTTATTGGAAAACTCTTTCTTCTCCTACCTTCCAGCTCTGGGCCAAATTATACTCACTCTCCAGTTCTCATCTATATAGCTTCCTATGTGTGCCATCCTCCATCAGAGCATCTACTTTTAACAGTCTGTTTCCTTGTCTACTTGCTACCCTCTCTCACCATAATCAGCTTGATAAAGACAAGGACGTGGTCTTTCTCTTAGCTCTCCCATCCCCAGCACCCAGTGAGTGTCTCGTAAACACTCAATACATACTGGCAGGATGAATATAATACCAGCGTCTTCTTTGTGCTGACCCTCCTCTCCCCTCACCTCTTCTTATTACAGTTAAGCTGGTCCTTTCAGTTGCAATAACTTGTAGGTGAGTTTATCTTCCAATATCTACCTCCTACCCAGGAAAGAAAACTGCCAGTTTTAGTAAGGTTTTTTTTTCAGCTCTCAGATTAGAAAGTTGTTTGATAAATTTAGAAAAGATAATGGTTTAATATAGAGTCTCTTTAATAGGTATTTGCATTTTTCAGAACAAATAAACTGATTGAGAAATTAATTCCTAGTAGTCATTAAATTATAACATGACTGGTTGTAGTGGTGGCTCATGCCTGTAATTCCAGCACTTTGAGAGACTGAGGTGGGAGGGTTGCTTGAGACTAGAAGTTCAAGACCAGCCTGGGCAACATAGCTAGACCCCCATCTCTCTCTCTCTCTCTCTCTCTCTCTCTCTCTCTCTCTCTCTCTCTCTATATATATATATATATATATATATATATATATATAAAATTCCAAGAATTGGCCAGGTGTGGTGGAACTCCATGCTTGTAGTTCCAGCTACTCAGGAGGCTGGGGTGGGAGGACCGCTTGAGCACCACTGCACTGCAGCCTGGATGGCAAAGCCAGCTCCTGTTTCATATATATAACACTCTAAGCAAGGCTCGGTGGCTCAGCCTGTAATCCCGCGCTTTCAGAGGCTGAGGTGAGTGGATCGCCTGAGCCCGCGGGTTCGAGACCCGCCCGAGCAACTTGGCGAGACCTCATCTCTACAATAAATCAAAAAGTAGCCGGGCGTGGTAGCGCGCGCCTGTAGTTCCAGCTACTCTGAAGGCTGAGGCGGAAGGATCGCCAGAGCCCAGCAGGTCGAGGCTGCGGGGGCCGGGACCGGCCGCTGCACTCCAGTCTGGGCGGCCGAGGGAGACTCCAACTCAAAAATAAATAAATAAATAAATAAAATAGATAACATTATAGCATGACCGACTGTATCCTATTCCATAATAATACATTATTTTGATGTGTGGATGAATGACTAAGCCGAGTGCCACCGAACCTTCCACATCCTTGGCAGGGGCTACGCCACGCCCAGCTTCCAGGCCACAGCAACACCGGATGTTTCACGGCCCCCACGTTCCTTCCCCTCTACGTTGTTCGGTAAGCTCCGCCTGTTGCGGGTTCACTCTCCATTAGAACTCTCCTTGGACACATGCACCTGCTCCTCCGCAGCACCCCAGCCTCAGAGCCGAGTCTCTCCTAAGTGAGAACGGAGGCTCACTGTGGGCTCCCGGCATATCGGGTCACCAAAGCCGGGGGGCACTTCGCCGCTCCTGCCCTGCCTCGGGGCCGTGACAGGTGGCAGGTATCCACAGTGCGGGCAGAGGAGACGCCCCTTCTTGTGCCGCCGAACACATCCCTATCCCTCTCGAGGCCCATCTAACTTCCTGGCCACCTAAGCTGAAGTCGTGCGATGTCTCTATTTTAATAAACCATGAAATATAAGGTGCTATCTTGGAAAACTTACAACGTCTGGCGGGAGAGTCTCTGAGCTCAATCTTCACGTGAATATCAAGAGTTAAGTGATGTTGTGGTTAAGACAATAGGGGAGGGTGGCCGGGGATGCAAGCAAATCGTGTCCTACTTTGAACCTCATGGGGCAAACCAAAGGTTTTAAAAGGGGTTCCCTGAAGTTGCCCGGCGCCAGAATTTCCAGGAGCACGTGGACTGCCTGCGTCCTACAGAGGGTGAGACTCGGGGGGAGGCGTGCGGCGCGCCGGGGAGGGCGGGCGGCGGAGAGGGGCCCGGCTCTCCGCAATCCACAGCGAGGGAGAGGCTCGCGGGGAGGATGGGCGAGGGCGGAGGGCCGACGCGGCGACGAGGGGGCCGGGCAACCCCGGCGAGGGCCGCAGGAGGGGGCCCGAGACGCGCGGAGGGGCTGGTAGCTAGGCGACCCGAATGCCTTTGACCCCAGAA
>NW_007246491.1:315351-329571 GCF_000164805.1 Carlito syrichta
GACGCCAGGTAAGGGGCCGGGGTGCAGCGCTGCCGGGAGCCGCCTGCCAGGGACCAGGTCGGCCTCCCGCTGCCTGCCACCTCCTCACCTCCTTTTCTCTTCCTCGCTTCCTCCCTGGGTCCGCCAGGCGGGCGGGCGGGCGGCCCACAGGGACTCTGACCCTCGGCCGTCAGCGGGACCCCCGCCTCCTCTCCATGCTCCGTGATTCTCTTCCTCCCCTGCCCCTCCGCGACTCGCGAAACCCCGCGCCTCCTGGCCCTGCGGTGGGGGATGAGCAGTTAGGTGGGACCCTCCACCTTCTCCAGGTGTGGAGTACCCACGAAAGCAACGCTTTCCCCTAGGGTCTGTAGCAGTTCACACGCTGAGCTGTTGCAACTCCTCTCCTTCCCGAACATACCTCCTTTTGTCCCTTTCGGTTACTAGCCTAACTTTGGGAAGAATGTCACTCTTGATCAAGGTAAACGTGCCGTCTTATCGTTGTCTCTGCATCGGTTGAGATAGTTTTTTCTTAAATATTGTGATGTTTTCAAGGCTTTCAGGGTGACTGCGGTGCTGTAACTTTATCACAACTTAAGCAACAGCTCTTATTCAGGCACTGGGGAAAAAAGCTGGCCCCATCCAAGATCCTGATTCAGAATTCTGGGGTGTGTGTGTGTTTGCAGTTTTGTGTATATTTAAACAGCGGATTGTGATTCCCTCCTCCCAGCCCGCGAAGTATCTGTAAGATCTGCATGGAAGAGAGAGGGGGCACTCGATGTTGGTAAGCGCCACCTGGAAATATTAGTGTGAATAGAGAATAAAAACTGAAAATCTTCCTTCCCTACTCCCTTACTGACTTTTGGTCAATGATTGAATGCTGGTCATTGGCATTTTTACAAGTTTCTTACTTTAAGGATAAAGTCTCTAGTGCACGATTATCTCTAGAAAGCAGGAGGCGAAGTTATATCAAGTAATTTAGATCCTGTTTACACTCCTAATTATTTGAGCGAAGTTCTTCACCTGAGTTGGTGAAGAGTCTGTGATTATATTGTATTTACACACATACTATATGTTTCTCCATCTTGCACTTTGTCATAGATAAACATCTGCTGCTTTTCATATCTCTATCATCCAGCCATCTATTTATCATCTATCTATTTATCTAATCTATTGATACTGGGATCATTCTAAGTATCTATCACACTATCAGAGGGTAATTACCAGGGAAAAGAAAGATTTTTGTCTGTCTTTTGGAAAATTAAGGTAAAGGACTAATTTTTAAAAATACTGTAAAGTAGGTATAATATTCAAGCTTACATTTCTTTTTATGAAACCAGATGCCTGTTATAAAATAAGAATGTTATTCAGTATCTGCTTCAAGGATATTAAGGACAAGCAGGAGACTGTCTATAAAGCATTTTGAACTTTTAAGAAAAAGAGTCACTGTCTAGTTATGGAGCCAATGTGATTGTTTTCCTGGCAAACTTTTTCTCCTTTCTAAAATTAACTTTCCCCCAGGAAAAATAGTGCAGATGCACATGATTCAGACAACCAAGTCCAGAAGATACTGTTTGAATTTTTAAAGTGACCTTAATTCATCTTCATAGATCTAGGATTTGCAACCTATGCCACAAACTATACAGAAATATTCATCGCTTGCTGACCTTTACAAAGCGTTAGCTTAACAACGGTACTTATGGACAGAATACAGTACTATGTTATAAATCTTACTGGTTTAGGTAAAACTGGTATCATTATTTCCCCAAGGTTTTTGTGTACATGTGTGTACACTGGGTCTATATATAATTACACACACACATAAAAAACACATGTTTTTAATAGGAACAAAACCCACAATATTTTTCTCTGTGGTGGAACACTGTAAGCATTAGGTTTTGATTACTATTTCATGGAAATTTTAATAGGATAAAACTAAGCTTCAAGGAAATAATTCCATAAAGATCTATTTGGAACTAGAAGTCCTTTTTTAAAAAAAGATGTTTGAAGCCCTTAGTCTGAGTGCTTAGCCCACATAGAACAGTCCTTTGTGAGTGAGTAAGGGTGGTAGATCCAGTTCTGGCAGCCTCAGATGGTAGATGATTAGACCCTGCCACTCTTCTCCAGACCTTTAATTTGGTCTGTAACTTGATGCTTCACTGACCCTACACCCCCCCTGCCACGCTAACTCACAGAGGAATTGCTGGCACTCTGGATTGAATTTTTCCCCTCCCATCAATTAGAACATGTTTGCATAGGTTGCAGAATGCAGTTACATTTTTAGCTCAGTATTCTAAGAAATACCTTTGGCCACAAAGAGAGTAGTCTTAGTACAGCCTACATCGTAAATTGCCTTGTTTCATTGAGCTATGTTAATTTCCCAATGATTCAGCTATGTAGAAATAATAGAGTTATAGAGTATTAAAATTGAAGGCACTTTAGAAGTCATCTAGATTTTAATCATCTCTTTCTACAGATGAATATTCAAGTGCTCCTAGCTATAATCCAAACTGAGAATAGACATTACATTTTATATTTTTCCAGTTCTTGTAGTAATAAGAATTTTGTTCATTTGAAATGAATTTATACTTGAGTTTAACAATGTAGCAATGACAGTGAAGTAGATTGCAAATCTTGGCTAGATTTCCAATGAAACTCAAAGTGTGGCATTAAAGGCAATGTAGTTGGGAGGTCGAGGTAGGAGGATCACTTGAGGCCAGGAGTTTGAGACCAGCCTAAGCAACATAGCAAGACCCCATTTCTACTATATATATATATAGTATATATCTGTTTCTACTATATATATATATATATATATATATCTGTGTATATATACATATTTATACACAAATTAGCTGGGCATGGTGGTGTGCATCTGTAGTCTTAGCTGCTTGAGAGGCTGAGGTGAGAGCTTGAGCCCAGTTCGAGGGTACATTGAGCACTCCAAGCTGGGCAACAGAGTGAGAGCCTGTTTCTAGATGATGATGATGATAACGGCAATGTCGGTCATTTACAAAGGCAGTGAACTACTCTAAAATAACATCCTAAGTTTTTCATTACATTTGGGTAGAGACTACTTCAACTGAGAGAAGAAAAGAGGCGTACACTAAGATGAACGTAAAGAGAGGAAGGAGTAAGAAGGTGTGTGAAATCGGCAAATCATTCAGGAATGGTGAGCCTTCACACTCTTCCTCAGAGATTTTCATCTCAAATAATGCAAATAGTCATCAGAGGTTCTCCCCCTCAAAATCCTATTTAATTAAGGCTTGCCCTTTGGATGCCCCACTTCTTTACCCCCTTTTGGAGGGTATATAATAAGTGTCTCGTGAAATTTGGCTTTAAATTTTCAAGCAAGTTATTTTAACTTAATATTTTTTTCCCCATAATATTTAGTCCACACTTTTTTTTTTCCTTTAAAAGTCACACTCGACTGGGCACGGTGGCTCACGCCTATAATCCCAGCACTTTGAGAGGCAGAGGTGAGAGAATTGCCTGAGCTCAGGGGCCTGAGATCAGCCTGAGCAATGTGGCGAGACCTCATTTCTACAATAAATCAAAAAATTAGCCACACGTGGTGGTGCACGCCTGTAGTTCCAGCTACTTGAAAGGCTGAGATGGAAGGCTGAGGTGGAAGGATAGCCTGAACCCAGGTCGAGACTGTGGTGGCCGTGAGCATGCCACTGCACTCCAGCCTGGGCAATAGAGTGAGACTCTGACTCAAAAAAAAAGAAAAAAAAGTCACACTCTCTACTAGTATATTTCAATACTTCATCACTATTTAATTATTTTCTGGGAAACCATGTGAGCAGAAAGAGGTAGAGTATTTGGAGTATTGTATTTAAATTTGTATGTATTTAAGTTTATAAATAGGCTTATGAAGAAAGTTAAGCAGCATGTCAGGTAATTGCCTTATTTTACGTTTTGGGTTGGGAAAATACAGAGAAATATAAAGATGAATATCGAAACAACCTCCAAAACCATCATCCAGAGATAACTACATTTAACATTTCAGAATGAGTGTCACAGTTTTTAAACTACACAAAAAGTGTGAGTATATGTGTGTACAAATTTTGTTGTTACAGAATTGAGACTTTTTTTCTAGGAATTCTGTTTTTTGACCTATTTAAAAAGTTAATAATATAAGAATTGTCCATGCTATTGACCATTTTTTCTTTTGCTACCTGAATTATACTATTTTATTTGCTCACTTTTTCTCTGATGGTTTGGAAGGTATATGTTATATTTAAAAAATCCACCACTTTGGCAGGGCACAGTGACTCATGCCTGCAATCCCAGCACTTTGGGAGGTGGAGGTGAGAAGATTGCCTGAGCCCTGGAGTTTGAGACCAGTTTGGGCAACTTGGCGAAAACTTGTCTTTACAATAAATCAAAAAAGTTAGCCAAACATGGTGGTGGTGCACTCCTGTAGTTTCAGCTACTTGGAGGGCTGAGGTGGAAGGATTGTACTCTAGCCTGGACGACAGAGTGAGACTCCAACTCAAAAAAAAAAAAAACAAACCACGACTGCTGCCTTGAAAGTTTTTTGTTTGTGTGTGCATGTATGTATGTATACATATAAACATGCACACGCGTATATGCACATACACTTATATGTATATGCTTATTTTCCCTAATCAATGCCAGAAAAAAATGGTATTTATTAATGTGATAGGAAATTTGGCACAATTACTACCTCTCTTTCTCCAACTCCCATATTTCTTAGTTTTTTGTTGATATAATCTAGGATTATTAAAATCAAATTTGTAGTTATTAATAAATGCTGGTTATGTATTTTCTTTTTTATTAGATCATTCATTACTTGTTCCTTGCTTTATTATCATTATCTAATTTTTTAAATTGACAAATAATCATTGTACATATTCATGGAATACATAGTGATGATTTGATACATATAATATATAGTGATCAGATCAGAGTAATTAGCATATCCATCATCTCAAACAATTATCATTTCTGTGTTAGGAACATTCAATATCTTCCTTTCAATTATTTGAAAATATGTATATTTTTTAAATTTTAAAATTTTTTTAGAGACAAGCTTTCACCATGTTGTCCAGGCTGGTGTTGGACTCCTGACCTCAAGCAATCCTCCTGCCTCAGCCTCCCAAAGTGCTGGAATTACAGGCATGAGCTACTGTGCTCGACTTGAAACTATATATTACAGTTAACTATAGACATCCTACAGTGGTATAGAAGACTAGAACTTATTCCTCCTATCTAGTGGTAATTTTATTTCCTTTAACAAATCTCTCTCTGTCCCTCTTTTTCCCTTCCCAACCTCCAGTATCCTCTGTTCTCCTTTTTTATAAAGTCATGTATTTTCTAGTTAAATGATGACTTCTGACATTTTATTTAAGTCTTATGCCCATATTTGCCAAGTTTATTTAGACTTAACTCTGTTTCACTTCTTACGTCAGTTAATAATATTACAAGTCCTTCATTCTTAAGTTCAAATCATAACTAATTTCAGGATATATTCAAGTAACTTTTTAAGGAGGCCACGAGTGGCTGAGCACATCTTCAAAAAATGTTTTCAGGAGTCATTGTGTAGACAAGAGTGCTTTTCTTGTTTTATATAAGATGCTTGGGTCACAGTCTTTACCTCAATTTCCTCTAGGTATTGCTCCATGGAATTCTAATAATTAGGGTTGCAGAAAAGAAGTCTGAATAAGGTCTATCTAATTAGTATTCCTTTGTAAGTAATCTTTTTTCTTCTGCCCGGATGCTTAAAGCATTGTTTTCTTTTTCTCTAATACTAAAAATTTTTACCAGACTATATTATGGGGATATCTGGTTATTTATCTTTTCTGAGTAGTTTCCTTTTAAAAACTGAAACCTTTTAAAAATCCCAGTATTCAGTTATTTTTTTCTGTTTCTTTATCGATACTTTTCTTTTTGGAATTATGTATACATATATGTGTTCATTTCTCATATCTCATCTTTAACAAATTTAATATTTTTAACTTTTCTCTGAATATTATCATAATTTCTCAAGCTTATCATCTACTTTGATTAGATTTTTAGTCATTTCCAATCTGCAATTTACTACCTCCATTACAACTTTTTGCTTGACAATAATCTTTTTTGTATCCAAATAATCTTAGATCCTTCCAACTTTATGATTATCTGCTTTGGCTTCAGAGCTGTAATGTCCTTTTACTTCTTACGGAGTCCACTAAGTAGAAAATCTGTAAAAGTTTCTACTGTGCAGCAATCTTATTTTAGTAGACACCATTTGTGGCAATTTCATAGAAGCATTTCTTTCTTTTGAAATATAGTGTTTTCATACATCCATTGTTTTCTATCTGTTCACTTTATCTTTTAGAGGCAATCTCTGCTAGTCTAGAATTAGGAGATAAGATGGGTCCTGTCACATGGTCAGATGAAAAGAGAAAAGTTGAAATGTGCTATGATTTACTTACCACTTCATAGAGAAGGGAGAGAGCAAGAGACAGGTGAGATTAGAGAAGAGAACTTGGACTTCATAAAATTGTATTTATTATAAAATGCCTAAATGCCATTAAAAAAATAAAAATCTCACGGCCACCCCAGCGTCAACCTGCTGGGCTCCGGATATCCTTCCCCCTCAGCTGGAACTGCAGGCACGCACTACCATGCCCGGCTAATTTTTTGGCTCACCATGTTGCCCAGACTGGTCTGGAACCCTCGTGGGCTCAGGCAATCCTCTCGCTTTGGCCTCTCAAAGTGCTGAAATGACAGGCTTGAGCAAACCATTGGAAGAAACTGTTAAAACTCTGGGAAAAGTTAATATTTACCTCACAGAGCTGTAAAGATGAGATGATAGACAGACTGATGATAGTAGCTGTGTAGCCCAGAGGAATGGAGACCTTCAACAATGAAATCCTGAGGACATGAAGAAATCAACAGAAGGAGACCATAAGGAGTAGCCAGAGGGTGGGAGGAAGACAAGGAGACAATGAAGTCAGGATTGGAAAATGTAAACAACCAATAAAAACTACTACTCCTTTAAGAGAAAGAGAAAAGAAAGGGAATGGAGAGAGATAGGTTAGTAGCTAGACTGATACTCAAGATTGGAGAAATTGGATTTGGATTTGAAGGAAAAGCAAAATTAAAAAAAAAATTAGACTGAAACTTTGCTGGTTTTAAATTTTTTTCAAATAAGGATAAAAATACAACTAATATTATCTTACTTTAGAAAATATTACCATTTAAAAGTTGAATAAATCAGCTTTAGAGAAAGTTAACATCTCAGATATTAAAGTTTTTCTTTTCCTGCTTAAGATTTGTCTTTATTCCCTGGGTTTAAATCTTCCTTCTCTTTTAGGGCTCTGGCTTCATCAATTGTTTTCTCTCTCAAATATTTTCAATTTCTTCTCTGTTAGCATATAAGCACAGTCCACTCTCCTATCTTTAAAAAAGCAAGAGTCAAAGTGAGTGAGAACCTAAATGAGAGCAATGGCAGAAGGGCTGAGAGGAGGGGCTAGATGGGAGAATGTTATATAAATAGCATTAATAGGGCTTGGTGACTGATTGGATATGGCAGGTGAGGGGGAGGGGAATCTAAGATAATAACTTCCAGGGATCTGGTTTGGGTAATTATGGTGCATGTCATCAAAGAGGAGGAGCAAGGCAAGGCAAATGAAAACTCATGACTTCAGGGTGTTGTAGGGTGTAGGGGATAGGAACTCTGTGTCTTTGAGTCCTGTTCCTGTATGCTTCTAACTAGTTTCTTATTCCACCTCATCGCCGCTAACTCATTACCGTTAACTCTTTTTTATAACTGGCACTCAAACCTTCATTTCTGAAGTTATTTAACTTTTGGGAGTTTAAACCCTGCTTTCTAGAGTTTGTGAGTCAACAGAATGAATATATATATATATTTTATATATATATAAAAATTGTATATATATATATACAATTTTTTTTAGTCGGAGTCTTATCCTGTCACCCAAGCTGGAGTGCAGTGGCATACTCATGGCCACTGCAGCCTCGACCTGCTGGGGGTGATCCTTCTGCCTTAGTCTTCCACGTAGCTGGACCCACAGGCATGCGCCACCATGCCTGGCTAATTTTTAAACTTATTGTAGAAATGAAATTTCGCCATGTTGCTCAGGCAGGTCTTGAACCCCTGAGCTCAGGCAATCCTCTTGCCTCTGCCTCCCAAAGTGTTAGGATTACAGGCATGAGCCACTGCGTCCGGCTTATATGTATATTTTAAAAAATTTTCAACTGAAAAAAAAAAGGACCAGTTGATAGAAATATGAGTACACATGTCATAGGATGATAAAATGGACCCCTTTAGTTTCAGTTTTAGCTGTGACTCAAGACAATAAGGGCCACATTCCAAAATCAGATAGAACAATACAGATGAAAAAGGAGGCAGGAGAACCAGGTTAGCATTGTTCTCTAACTAGGTTAACTGAGTGGCCATCTTCAGCCAATAAAAAGAGGGTGGCGAGGCTAAGAAAACAAAGATCAGAAGATGATTTTTTTAGGGACCAGGTGCAGTGGGGATTATATCTGTAATCCCAGGGCTTTGGGAAGCTGGGTGAAGATCTCTTGAGGCCAGAAGTTTGAGACCAGACTGGGCAACATGAAGAGACCCCCCCTGTCACTCATCTCAGGAAAAAAAAAAAAAAAAAAAAAAAAAAAAAAAATATATATATATATATATATATTTTTTTATGTTAAAAAAATATATTTTAGAGAGTTAGTAGTGGATTTGAGTCCATGCCCTTCTGGCCACCATGGGAGAAGGGTATGAGTTGCCCTTTCAACTCAAGTCTAGAGAAAGTGGTATTATGTAGACCATTTGGAGTATTCAATGTATATCCCCTCACAGATAGGGAGGTATAGTGGATCAGTGATTCATGCCTGAGAAATCTAAAGAAAAAGAGACTGGATGACTAGCTCCTCTGATGGCAGGGCAAAAGAAATGTAGCACATTGTCCCATAATTTGATAGAGCACAGGGTGCAGGGCTGTTTCCCAGAGACTAAAGGTGGACCATGCTGGGCAGTGTGATGGCATGAGATCATCTCAAATCATGTGTAAGAGGGCCTCCTGGACTCCAGCAATATAAACTGAAGAAAAAGCCATAGGTGACTGTCTACAAAAGGGATCTGCAGGTAAAAGATCCTTATGATGGGGGTAGCCTGGGAGAGTCTCTACTTCCCAACTCCCCATCCCCATGAGGGTTCAAGAGAAAAAGTAAGCCTTGAATGCACACCAGGCCCACAGATCAGCATACTTGGGTTACTGTATTTGTCTTAGTTAAGAAATAACTTTCCTGCTGCTTCTTCCTACTCCCACTTTATCCCCCAAATGAGGGATTGGTATCAGAAATTAGGGTCACCTAAGTTAGCAATCTGGCTAAATAGAAGTCTTTCCATGTCCACTTTTCCTGGCACTAGTGGCCAGCATTCGGCAGGCCATAGGTGAAGGAGAGATGTTTAACTTTACATCAGGTTAGAAGAGTTTGAGTCATGGTAGATTGGACACATTGAATATAGAACTGTGATTCATTCTTTGGACTTGGAGTGACTTGACATGTCTTCATTATTTGAGTCACTAGAAAAGTCATGACAACTGTCCTCAATTCCATCCAAGCACAAGGGAAGAACCAGCTTCACATAATAAACTTAAGGAATATATTGGTCAGTGTTCTCTAGAGAAACAGAGCCAATAGAATACGTACAAGGGGAGGACCTCCCAAAAACATAATTGTTTTTTGGAGAGTGGGCCCCTTGTGATATAGGCTTCCCCTTCTAGGTAGGTGTTTTAGGAACCCATCAGTATCAGTGTATCAGCTAGCATTGTTTTGTGTCACAATTTGCAGAAGAAACATCCGGAGTTATGGCAAACAGGTGACTGGTTCTTCCACCACGACAACGTACCTGCCCACACTGCACTGAGTATTTAGCAGTTTTTGACCCAAAACAGCATGACCCCTATGCCTCATCCTCCCTGTTCACCTGATCTCACCCCAAGCGACCTTTTTTTAATTTCCTGGATGAAAAAAGTCATAGAAGGGAAACGTTTTGTGAATGTGGAAGAGGTGAAACAAAAAATGTTAGAAGCTCTAAATGGCATCACAACTGATAAATTCAAAAACTGTTTTGAGTGGTAAAAAAAACATCTTGACAGATGTATTGCATCAAACGGAGAGTACTTTGAAGGTGACTGAAGTTTAAATATATAAGAATAAATACACAATTTTTTATAAATAAATTCAGATTTCTTTGGGTCCCCCTCCTCATGTGTGTATTCTCGCATGTGCATACTCGCAAACACACACACACATTTAAGAGAAAATATAAGAATTGGCTCATGCTGTTGTGGAGATCAAGAAGTTCCATATTTTCTTGTCTGCAAGGTGGAAAACCAGGAAAGCAGGTGGTGTCATCCAATCTGAATTAGACACAAGAACTAGGAGTGCTGATGTCTGAGGGCAGAAGAAGATGGATGTCCCAGCTCAAGAAGAGAGAGAATTTGCTCTTCCTGCACCTTCTTGTTCTATTTGGGCCCTCAAAGGACTGGGTGGTACTCATTCATATTGGTGAAGGTGATGCTTCTTTATTCAGTCTACTGATTCTAATGCTAATCTCTTTCAGAAACATCCTCACAGACACACCCAGAAATAATGCTTTACCAGTTATCTGGGTATTGCTAAATCAAGTTGACACATAAGATTAACCATCATAGAGAGGTAATGGAGGGAACAAAGTAATTTTTTACTGGTCACACATACAAAACAATCTACAGTTTTTCAGGGATGCATAACTGACAAAAGGAAAGAAAGGAAGGGCAGAGTTGGTTCTTATATGAATTAAACTTATTCACAGAACTGTCACAATAATGATTTTCATCTCTTAAAATGATGCTAGAAGCTTTTTAATTAGTCAATTAAAATATGCATTGTAATTTAAAAATGAGATTTACAATCTGTTCCACAGCTGGGAAAATGATCTGAGATATTGCCTGTGTGCAATAAGCACATGAGACATTTTCCTCTTTCTGTTCAGAGAATCACAGAAGCAATACACAGCTGAGATTAATTCTTCACCATTTGTATTCTGCCACTGATCAATTAAAAAAGAACAAAACAAATGTGTGTGTTTCTGTAAAACAATAAAGATGATGCCTATAAGCCAATAAACTCTAGAATAAACAAGAATACTAATGGATTTCTCTTTTCAGCTTTTGGGAATTTTAAAAGGGCTTTAAATTAGCTTTTAGATTTTGTGATGTTATTATTCAATCAAAGTCTTTTAATGGTAAAGGAGTGACAAGGGGACAATCCAAATGTTTCTATTAATGTGTTCCTAAAAGTTGAAAAGACAACTTGAAAAACGTGTGAGTTGCACATAAAATATTTACAGTGACAGAGAATACTTGCAATTTATGCCACAGAGATGGAATTTTAGAGTCAGAGGCAGAATATTAGGTTGACTTAAAAGGAAGAAAGGTTAATCCCGTGCCTTTGGGGGGCTGAGGTGAGTGGATTGCCTGAGCCCGCGGGTTCGAGACCCACCTGGGCAGCTTGGCGATACCTCATCTCTACAATAAATCAAAAAAATTAGTCAGGCATGGTAGCGGGTGCCTGCAGTTCCAGCTATTTGGAAGGCTGAGGCGGAAGTTCCAGCTATTTGGAAGGCTGAGGCGGAAGGATTGCCGGAGCCCAGCAGGTCGAGGCTGCGGTGGCCGGGAGTGGCCATTGCACTCCAGTCTGGGTGAGAGTGAGACTCCAACTCAAAAAATAAAATAAAATAAAAGGAAGAAAGGTAATGACTTAGCATGGAGACATGACTCAGTCTTCTGGGTAGGCTCTAGAGGAGATTCTTGCTGTGCCTTTAGGGTCCTGAGGGCAATTCATGTTGCCCTGGTAAATACTGTGTGCCATCTTTCAGTTGAGTAGTAAGAGCAAGAGTGCTAGAGGTGGCCTACTAGTAAGTAGTCACTCAACTTACTAGCTATGTGATCTGGACAAATTCTGTTTTCTACTACTGCTTTTTCCCTGTGGTAGGCAAAATGCCAAGGTGTGGTCCAATATTCCTACCTGCTGGTGTACATACCTTCTAAAGGAAGGGTCCCTTTGGAGTGTGGGTAGGACTTGTGAAGGTGATAGGATAGTTACTGCCATGACTACGTTACATCATATAAGACTCTGTCAAAGCTCACTGGAAAGAGGATCTCCCGCTGGGTTTGAGGAAGCAAGCAGCCATGTTATGAGAGCCACGTGATCAGGACTCTAGAGCAGTCACTAAATTTGTGATAAGTTTTTCCATGACATCAGAAAACTGCTATATTCCCCATTTCCTCTAGTCCACACTCTCAGGTTTATTATAAGCATTACTGAAAATTATCATTCTTTCTTCATGTCCTTTAACTTCATATATTTCTCATTACTTTTTTCCCCCTTCTGTATTGTGTCCTGGATTTTTTCAGATTTTTCTTTAATTTCACTAATTCTCTCTTCAACTGTATTGATTAGTTTCTGCTTTGATAGTACAGTGAAATCCCAGTGACTTATAACAGATGTCTATTTCGTGTTCACTTTGCATGTCAGTGGCTGAAGGTGGAGCACAGTGTCTCTGCTGTATGGTGTGGGTCAAGTTCAGTTGACTTTATGTACCTTCTCATTCTGAGAACCAGGCTAAGGGAGGAGATCAGCTCCTAGCTGAGATGTGAGGTTCTTATGTTGCATAACAGGGCTGGCCAAGACGAGTGATGCTCCCTAAAGCCTCTGCAACTGGTGCATTGTCATTTAGACCATTGGCCAAAACACATCAGTGGCCTAGCCCAACTTCAGTGAGATGCAGAACTAGATTCCTCCCCAGGGGAAGATGAGAAGGACATTTTTGAATAACAATACAATCTGTTATAATGGTCTACTTTTCTTTTTCATTAATGGTATTTATTTATTTTTTGTTTTGAGTTGGAGTCTCACTCTGTCACCCAGGCAGGAGTGCAGTGGTGCACTCATGGCCACCGCAGCCTCGACCTGCTGAGCTCAGGCAATCCTCCCTCCTCAGCCTTCCAGGTAGCCAGGACTACAGAAGTGTGCTACCTCATCAGGCTAATCTTTAATTTATCGTAGAGACAAGGTCTTACCAAGTTGCCTGGGCTGGTCTCGAACCTGCGAGCTCAAGCAATTCACTCATCTCAGCTTCCTAAAGTGCTGGGATTACAGGCTGAACCACCAAACTTGGCCAATGGTATTTTTAATAGATCTTTATTTGGTTATTTTTGAAATCTTTCATAATATCTTTTTTCTTCACTTACACGTTCTATTCTCTCCTTTATTTTGTCATATGTTTAAAACCCATTAAGATTCTTAGTGCTCTATTATCTGTATTTTAAGGGGAGTAAATTCTCTTTTGTATTTCATCTCTAATTCCCTTCTCAGGGTGGTTTATTTGATCATGTGCTTTATCATCTTTGACTGTGAGTCACATCCACATGTGAGTTCCATATGTCCTGGGTTGTAGTGGCATTCCTATGAGGTAGGTTAACATTTCATTTGTCAAGATCTGCAGGTTTTCTTAGTTTTGGATCCAGTTTCCAATCCTCTGTAGAGGCACATTTGAAATATTTCTTCCTACCTTGAACAGGTTTAAATCTCTAATTTCTAATTTTTCCATTTGTAGCCCAGAGCAGGAGGCATGATTTTGTACTGCTTCACTCTTGAGAGGAAAGTATTTTTTTCCTAGTCCTTCCTCCCTTCTGACTTTATTTATATAAGTTGCTTAATTCCAGCTCTATGTGGTAGATAAACCCCACACCCGAAGGTGAATAGCCTATTATCATATTTCTACTTGGTCTTCAATTCCTAGTCAACACTGGTCTACATTATGGATTTTGAGTTTCTGTTTTGTTTCTGAGGGTTGCCCTTTCTAGTTTTCTGCCTGGCTATACATTTAAAAATATTTTATTATATTTTATCCAGAGTTATATGTGCTAGCAGAGAAGGTTGTGGGCTGGGTTTGGCTTCCCAAATCAGCTCAGCATACCTTATTGACTGCAAGTCCTTAAATCCATTTTGGGACCTTTTCTACCCAAAATTCTATTTTAGTTTTTATTGGAATTACGTTGAATCTATAAAGCAATTTGAAAGAAAATTATATATGTAAAATATTGAATCCTCCTATCTATGAAGCTGGTGTATATCTCACCATTTATTAAGACTTCTTTTTTTTTTTTGAGTTGGAGTCTCACTCTGTCGCCCAGACTGGAGTGCAGT
>NW_007246491.1:329678-351308 GCF_000164805.1 Carlito syrichta
CCCGCGGGCTCAGGCAATCCACTCACCTCAGCCTCCCAAAGGTGCGGGATTACAGGCTGAGCCACCGAGCCCGGCTTATTAAGACTTCTTAATGTCCTACTGAAATAATGCATTTAAAAGATAGGTTCTGTATACTTATTATTAAATTTAGTTTTAGGTTTTATGCTTTACTCCTAGATATTATTCCTGTCTTGTTGGATAGCCATGAACAAAATATCTAATCATTATAGTTTTATTTTGATTCAACTGTTTAACAATTATTTAACTCAGTTGCTTAGTGAGTATAAAGCAACAAACTTACTGGATAATTCAGTTGTTTAACATTTTTATTTATAAGCTTAGTCTTAACATACAGTTCAGAAATTTAAAATGTACATTTATCAAAATTACTCAAAATGCACATAAGTAAAACTTTTCAAAACATATGTAAAAATAGAAACTACAGATAGAGCGGTAAACTAAATTAATATACATGATTCTGCTTGTGAGAATCTAAATTTGTCATTGGTTGAAGGAAGGAAGTTGTGGAACTCTGAACAGAGCCTAGGTCTGTTGTTGCTAGAAAGGGAGCTCAGCTTTAGGCAACAGACATCAAGTGTTCAATGGTGATCTCCACTGTTAGGGTATGGAGAGAGTCAAAGACACAACAGAAATGTGAAGTTCCTAAAGCAGCCTTGTAGAGATGTTACTAAAAACTCTGGGTCAAAGCCCATCCCCCTTTCTAAGCAAAATATCTATGAAATACTGTACGGATTCAATATTAAAACCTCAACAGCTGTGCTAGAAGATGGAGACCATGTGTTGTTCTTCTTTCACTCCAATGCCACTACATAATCAATACATTATTATTGCTTACAGTGCCTTATTGATTTAACTCTACAGAGTACTTTTCTCATCGGTGCCATTTATTAATATAGACAGAACTTGAAGGAACTTCAGAGATTTAGAATTTACAGACTAAAGATGTATATCAGAATCTTTTTGTGGAACATTTTCAAGATACACACGACACTTTCTGATTTAGTAGGTGTGGAGTGTGGGTGGGTGTGTGTGTTTGGATGAGTTTCCTAAGTAATCTGACATAGTCTTATGGTTAGGAATCCTTTCTCTATTCTAACCCCTTAATTGTGTAGATGAGAGAGTTTACTTGGAAGAAAGAAAAATGCTTCTAATTTAAGATTGCCTTGGTTAACATAGGTAGTTAGAAAATTTAAACCGTAATGATTCAATTTCCCCAGTTCTTTCTGAGCTTATATTTCACCACTACCAAGATGTAATTTAGTTTCTAACTTAATGATTTGGGGCTCTAGGTAAACCTTTATTTTCAAAACAAATGTCTGATTTTCTATAATGTGGATGAATGAACAATGCTCTACACTATGTTTTGGGCTTAGAAATTGCTAGAAGCTCTTTAATTATAATAATTCAAGTCAGTTGTAAACAACTACAGCAGGAGAAAGCCAACAGACCTGCTGGGCCCAGTTCTGGAAACCACTCTGAAGTTTGTACAGTGTCTAGAGGACAAAGACTTAGCTCTAGCAGGAAAATAATTTTTCCAAGACATACTAAGTTTATTTTAGATTCATGTATATCTAAGGTAATGAACAGCATGTACAGTTTGTAACCTGGCTTTGTCTCCTACCCTGAACATGTTTAATAACTTTTCAAGTCAGATTTTTGGAAACGTGGTTCATAAGTCTTGAGGCTTATGTAAACTTAAAAGTTTACTTTTTCAGATAAGCAAAGCAGGCTCTTGTAGACAACTGGAAAGCAAGAGTGTCCTTTTCCTACATTGAATAGTAGGAAGAAGCCCTATAGAGAAATCTATCATTTGTGGAAGAGAAAAGAATATAGTTAATTTTAACGTAGGTTCAGACTATCCACCTTAATTTATTAGTAGCCAACCAGGGCTCTTTTTTCCCCATTCATTAGGCCCTACATTCAACTTCCTTAGCTACACAGATCAATTTTTTAAATGACATAGGATCTGAATAAAGTATTTTGGGTTCAGGTAACTTGCTTCATAATTGATCTTTTGTTAGAATGGATTCACTTTTTAAAGGGAGTCATATTTCTAGTTTCACATTTTCCTTGATCAAAGAGGAGCTTACAACATTCTCTTTCCATATTATAAAAAACAATTTTTTCATATTAAGATTAGTCTTAATGATCAGGAGTAACTATGAGTGCTCATATCTCATCTGCTGATTGGACAGAATGACCGTAGTTCAGGTAAGATTTATGGACTGTTGCCTATGAGGAAAAAAACATAATGCTACAGTATTGCTTTGCAGAATTTAGAATTTTCTCAATGCTGCAAGAAAAGGGACAAATATAAGCAGAGAGAAATAAGTAACAAAAAAAATTGTGCATCTAAACACAGTAAAGCATCGTCAGGTCTGGAATGAAAAGAAAACTTTTGCTTTCGCTAGAGAAGCTACTCCTATGTGTTAGTGTAAGATTCTTTGGAACAAACTCTATGTATGCTGCATGCTATAATTTCTTGAACAAAGTAAGATTTTCTGCTCCTGTGACTATTAAAAAAACACAATGAAACAAAGCAACAAAACGAATATTGACCAATAGTCGTTTTTATAGGGTATTTTTTGAAATTAAGATCTCTAAATTTGAATGCTGAATTTTTAAGAGAAAATATCATGATTTTAGTATTGCTAATGCCACCAGTGTTGAGTCCTGTACACACTCACAGATTCATGTAAATTAGGATTGTAGGTCTTACAAGCCTAGATGGTTCCTCAGAAGTCAACTAGTCTTATCCAGAGCATATGTTACAAATGAGGAAACTGATGTGACCTGCCAGAGTCATAAGTTAGCTGGTGGTTGAACAAAGGCTATTCTGAAGGTTCTTGGTTCTTAGTGGCATTCTCTTTAGCTTTTTTGGCCTATGACTAAAAAGTTAGTTACTTTAATGAACTATTGTATGTTCAATCAGAGAGGGTCAATTCCAATTTTTTACATTTTAGAAATATAGGGTGTGGTAGTTATTCATGTTGTTCCTCAAATATTTCTGGCTTTCTGCTTTATGATATTGCATTTTCTGTCTCCCATGTGGTTGGATGGGATCTTGTGACTAGATTGACCAATTATTTGTAAGCAGAATTGTGTGTTAATTCTGAGTAAGAGATTATTATTATTATTTTTGAGTTGGAGTCTTACTCCAGACTGGAGTGCAGTGGCATGCTTGTAGTTGTTGTAGCCTAGACCTGCTGGGCTCAGGTGATCCTACCACTTCAGCCTTCTGAGTAGCTGGAACTACAGGCACGTGCCACCACGCCCAGCTAATTTTTTGATTTATTGTAGAAATGAGGTCTTGCCAAGTTGCCCAGGCTAGTCTTGAACCCCTGGGCTCAGGCAATCTTCTAGTCTCTGCCTCCCAAAGTGCTGGGATTATAGGCATGAGCCACCATGCTCAGCTGGGATTTTTTTAACAGACAAAACTTGCATATATTTATTGTTTACAACCTGATATTCTGATATAAATATACATCATGAAATGGCTAAATCAAACTAACATAGCCTGAGTTAGGGTATTTTAATTATTATGACACCTTCTGGGGATCTTTCTATGGTGGCTGCTTCATTGGCCTGTGTCCCTGAATGGGTATGTGCAGCATCTGCTGTTGGACAAGAATGGACATTTAGCATGAGTGAGAAAGCCCTTTTTGTTTTTAAACCACTAAGATTTTGGGGTTATTTATAATCTGTAAAGGGTATTTTCTTTTTCTTTCTTTTTTTTTTTTTGAGTTGGAGTCTCACTCTATTGCCTAGGCTGGAGGGCAGTGGCACGCTCACGGCCACCGCAACCTCAACTTGCTGGGCTCCGGCAATCTTTCCCCTTCAGCCTTCCAAGTAGCTGGAACTACAGGCATGAGCCACCAAGCCCAGCTAATTTTTTTTATTTATTGTAGAGGTGAGATCTCACCAAGTTGCCTAGGCTGGTCTCAAACCTATGAGCTCAGGCAATCCTCTCACCTCAGCCTCCCAAAGTGCTGGGATTATAGGCATGAGCCACTGAGCCCGGCAAGGATATTTTCTTAAAAGGAAGACAATACTTCTAATTTAGGTTATAGCATTAAAGGGAAATGAAGAATTTAGGCAACACATTTGGCAATTTAGGGTAAAAAGAGATATACAATTTTTTTTTGTTTGTTTATTGAAGAGATCTTTTTTGGGGGAGGAGGACTGTTTCTCTATTATTATCTTGATTCTCCACTTTGGATTTTTAAAAAATCATCTATGGTTGTAAACTATGCATGGAATTACTGTTGGACTCAATCTCAAAATTTTTGAACTATTTAGTTCCCATGAGAACTGGTTAAAAATTTTATTTTGAGCCATTGTCATTTAAAATTATAACCAGGATTAAAGTAAGAGTAAAGTGCGGTAACCATAAATTAAAGAGTCAAGAAATCTCGTTCTAGTTTTCATCTTGCCACTGCATGACCTTCAGTCTCTCTGGGTCTCAGGACACTCATCTATAAATAGGTGTTGAAACATATCATCTTGAATATCTTTCTAGCTGTATTAATCTGTAATTCCGGGAAATCAAAGTAACATGCTGCTAGCTATTTGGGGTCAGGGACCTAAAACAATTTTGAAACATAAGAACCAGGTCTAAGCATATCTTGGTATAACAATTTAAGGCTATGCCGCTCTCGGTGGCTCAGCCTGTAATCCCGTGCCTTTGGGAGGCTGAGGTGAGTGAATTGCTTTAGTCCGCGGGTTCGAGACCCGCCTGGGCAACTTGGCGAGACCTCATCTCTACAATAAATCAAAAAATTAGCCGGACATGGTAGCACGTGCCTGTAGTTCCAGCTACTTGGAAGGCTGAGGTGGAAGGATCGCCGGAGCCCAGCAGGTCGAGGCTGCGGTGGCTGGGAGCGGCCATGGCACTCCAGCCTGGGCGACAGAGTGAGACTACAACTCAAAAAAACAAAAACAAAAACAATAATTTAAGGATAATTGATACTTAAATTCATCTGAAACTTGAGCTGTCCTGGAAAGTGATATATTGTACTTTCAGGGTCCATTTCTTTTGTGAGTACTAGCCATGAGTTTTAAGAATATACTTTCTTAGCCACGTGTGGTGGCTTGTACCTGCAGTCCCAGTTGAGGTGGGAGGCTGAAATGAGGGGAACACTTGAGTCCAGGAGTTCAAGGCCATCCTAGGCAACATAGTAAGACTTTATCTTTTTTTGTTTAAAGGAATAAAATATATTTTCCATTTTTTTCCTGAATTTAAACGTATTTTCCTTGTATTTAAAAACTTTTTTCTTTCTTTAGCATTCAGAAAAAGCTTCCCAAAGATGAACTGTACTTCTGTTTTGTTTAACTTGCTGTTTCAGTCTCTCCAACATTTCTTGTAGAGATGTAGATGCCATGATCTTTACCATTTTAATCTACATTTACTTTATTCTTCCTAAGTTTTAAGTCCTTAGAAAAATATTGACAGGCTCAGTATTAGCCTCTCTTCTTGATGAAGTGCACCAAAGGTTGCATTTAAAGGTTCAGCTATCAAATCTCTCAGAATGTTTTGTTTGCAAGTCAGTTTTGGGACTGAAGGCTAAGTGACAAAGTCTTTAGGATCAAGTGCTGTGTGCCCAAATGGTGGAAGTGATTGTCACTGGTTTCTTGATCTGGCTTTTTGGCTTCTGCCTTCTAAGAGTCAGGAGTAAGCTGGCCACAAAGCCATAGAGCCATAACCCTGGCTGAGAGGTACCTATCTCAATTATATTAATTTCATTGCTAACAGACTGGTAGAGACTAGATGATCTCTGAAAACCAGTCTAATTGTTTACTTTTATGTAGTCACTCTTCTAGATTATTAATTTTTAGTAATTTTTTGTACTGTAGTTCACTATTGTATTTAATGTTGTAGCATGATACTCTTTAAGAATGATGTTAGATGAAGAAAGTTGTTCATGATGATTGTCATTCTTCTTGTTTCCAAAATATACTTTTTTAATTCAGGCTCGGTGGCTCAGCCTGTAATCCCAGCGCTTTGGGAGGCTGAGATGAGTGGATTGCCTGAGCCCACTGGTTCGAGACCCGCCTGGGCAACTTGGTGAGACTTCATCTCTACAATAAATCAAAAATTAGCTAGGCATGGTAGCGCGCGTCTGTAGTTCCAGCTACTTGGAAAGCTGAGGCGGAAGGAACGCCAGAGTCCAGCAGGTCAAGGTTGCAGTGGCTGGGAGCGGCCACTGCACTCCAGTCTGGGTGACACAGTGAGACTCCAACTCAAAAAAAACCAAAAACAAACAAAAAAACAAAATATAATTTTTATAGAATTAGAAACTGCTTGAAAATATAAACCTATTCAATTATACTGAGATTCCACACCTTGTTTTGATGCAATGGTAAATAAAATGTTCCTTATATAAAGTCCAATTTTTAAGAAAGCAGAGGTGTGACATTTTGACTGGTGTTACTTATTTTGCATTGCTAAAACATTACTTTCATTTTCTGCTTTACCTGCATCTTAAATATAGAGACAGTTCTAGTACACTTACCCAAATAAATAAAAATAATCTAACATGGACACAATCATTACTCAATCATAAGAATGTTATTGAACTTGAAGCACCATTCAGTGCCTTAAAAAGTTGGACATGATGACCTCAGAGATACAGTCCTGTCTAGTATAGATAAATTAGACTAGTCATCCTACCTGGTCTTTTGTTTTGTTTTGTTTTTGAGTTAGAGTCTCACTCGGTCGCCCAGACTGGAGTGCAGTGGCTGCTCCCGGCCACCGCAGCCTCGCCTGCTGGGCTCCAGCGATCCTTCCGCCTCAGCCTAACAAGTAGCTGGAATTACAGGCATGCGCTACCGTGCCCGGCTGATTTTTTGATTTATTGTAGAGATGAGGTCTCCCTGCCCAGGCGGGTCTCAAACTCGCGGGCTCAGGCAATCCATTCACCTCAGCCTCCCAAAGGCGGGGAATTACAGGCTGAGCCACCGAGCCCAGCCCTACCTGATCTTAAATATTGGCTAGTGTAGTACAGTGCAGTGTTGGAGAAAGCGATTCACTGTCTCAGGATTTCAGTTTTCTTTGAAGAATGTACAAGACCCCAAAGACAAGGTGATACACTGTAAGCTTTCTGTATATTTGTGAACCACAATCTTGGGGGGTCTCTGGATAGGTATGAGAGGTATGTGGGGTAAGGTATTTTACTGACTCATCTATACCACCAGGCTCACAGTACTCAACAGAGCTAAGCCAGAATCTGCATGTCACAACTTGGGTGGCTTAATTGCCAAGGAGTGTGAATGGGTGGAATGCAGTGACAGAGGATATCCTGAAAAATGTTCAGAGTTGATGGTATGAGAGATATGTGCATTTTGCATAATTATTTTCAGCGGCACACTTGCTACTTTAGGCATTCTTTCTCAGCCTTCTACAAACAAGTAATGTTGTTTGCTTCATCATAGCCATTTCTCCAAGTCTAATGAATAATATTAAGAAAATTCTAATAATCGTATTATTCTGAGTTTCTGGTTAATGGACCCATAAGATTTCTTAGCTCAGCAACAATCCACAAAGGGAAAGAGCTGTATTCTTATAGTACTTAGCATTTGAGGTAAATGCAGATTTTTTTTTAATATTCACGCTTCTTTAGAGGTTTTACAACACACTCAAGTAACTATACTTAGCATGCCTTAAGGGGATGTTGACTATAATAGGTCTGATGTTTTGGGGGAAAATACTTGTGCTCATCAAGATAAAAGCAAATAAAACAGTAAGGCAACAATAATTCTTGCATAAGTGTTCTGTTAACCTGTCTGTGTTGGGCTCTGTAGGCAAGAGTGAGCTGCTGCTTCTGACTGGGCTGGTTCACATCTGCTGCTGTTGCTGAGTGTCAGTTATGTAGAGCCCCTGACCCCTTTCTATTTTCAGAACAAGAATAGAACTAATTGTAGCATCAGGATGCAATGCATTCCAAAATATATTTACTCCGTAGCAGTAATCTCTTCCACATCCTGCAGAGCAACCAAGAAGGGCATAGTTTTTGTCACTTAGTATATTTATGACATTGGATTTGAAACTCTAAACCTCAAATGAGCTGAAAAAAATATAGTTCAAATAATCTGATTTGTATACAGTTCAAATATTTTAATAATGAACTCCATGAGATCATCCAGATTATTATACTGTAGTGGAATTGTGTTGTGTTAACTTGTACTTAAAATAATAAGAAAACCAGTTTTAGGGAGCATCTACTGATAATAGTAGTTGCCATAATGGCACTGGATCTGCATCCATACCTGACACTAGTCCAAATCATAACTTGGTAAAGTTTGCATCTCTCCTTCATTTGATTAGTTCTTTAAGTTTTCTCTACTGGCCAGAAGCCCTCGCCCTAATTCCAACAGACTCCCAGTATTGGATAAAGTTCTTCCTTAACCATATTAAAAATCTGATGTCAAGAACTGTACCTCCATGTTTATTGCAGCACTATTCATAATAGGCAAGATATGGCGTCAACCTAAGTGTCTATGGACAGACTAGTGCATTTTTAAAAATGTGGTATACATACACAGTGAAATACTAGTCAGCCATAGAAAAGAATGAAATCTTATCATTCTTGGCAACGTGGTCGAGCCTGGAGGACATTGTGTTAAGTGAAATAAGCCAGGCACAGAAAGACAAATACTGCATGTTCTCACTCATATGTGGAAACTAATAAAGTTGATCTCATAGAAGTAGAGACTAGAATAGTGGTTATTAGAGGTTGAGAAGGATAGGGGGAGGGGATTGAAGGCTGATTAAAGAATGCAAAATTACAGCTAGATAGGAATAAATTCTGATGTTCTATAGCACTGTAGGATGACTATAGTTAACAATACGTACTCTGTGCCCAGGCTGGAGTGCAGTGGCATGCTCATGGCTACTACAGCCTTGACCTGCTGGGCTCAGTTGATCCTTCCGCCTCACCCTTCCAAGTAGCTGGAACTACAGGCATATGCCACCATTCCTGGCTAATTTTTTGATTTATAATAGAGATGAGGTCTCGCCAGGTTGCCCAGGCTGGTCTCGAGCCCATGGCCTCTGGCAATCCTCTCACCTCAGCCTCCCAAAATGCTGGTATTATAGGTGTGAGCCACTGCTCTGGGGGCCCTGTCTAACCTTTTAAAGCCTCTGTTTTCTTATTGCAAAATAAAGGCAATACCTCAGTTTCAAAAAACAAAACAAAACAAACAAAAACCCCAATACTCGATCATATATTTTCAAACAACTAGGAGAACGTTGAATGTCCTAACACAAAGAAATGATAAGCATTTGAGGCAATGGATGTGCTAATTACCATGAATTGATCATTACAAATTGTATATATATCAAAATATCACTCTATGCCCCATAAATATGTATACTTATTATGTGTCAACTAAAAATAAGTAAAAAGAAAAAAGCAATAATCACATGCACAAGTAGAGCTCGATATGACTGAAAAAAATCTGATCTTCAGAAGGAATGTAAAACTAATACACGCAATGGTATAATTAACCAATAATAATGCCATGAGCAGAAATAGGAAACCTCTAACTTCAATGCTTCTGGACTAACTTCATCTGACAATAAGAAAGTTTAGTTTCCACGGGACTTGGAGCCACAAGACCTGGGTCTAAGTCCTGGCTCAGTTGCTCTCCAGCGCTCCATCTTCTCAGTTTCAATTTCCATTACTTGGGGACTGACATGACTCTTTAAGATGACATGTGTTGAAGTGTTTTATGAAACATGAAGCACTCTTACTCTAGAAGTGCTTTTTAAAATTGCTTTAAAACTATGCAAGAAACTCTAACTAGGAAGTCAGAAGCCCTGAGTTTAGTTCTACTTTGCTACTCCTGAATCTGAGACCTTGGAAAAGTCTAATCTTCCTCGCCATAAAAACCTGCAAGTTGGCCGGTGTAGTGGCTCACACCTATAATCCCAGCACTTTGGGAGGCCAAGGTGAGAGGACTGCCTGAGCCCATGAGTTCGAGACCAACCTGGGCAATTTGGTGAGACTTCATCTCTACAATAAATCAAGAAAAATGAGCCGACTGTGGTGGCGCATGCCTGTAGTTCCACCTACTTGGAAGGCTGAGGTGGAAGGATCACCTGAGCCCAGCAGGTCAAGGCTATGGTGGCCATGAGGGTGCAACTGCACTCCAGCCTGGGCGACAGGGTGAGACTCTGACTCAAAAAACAAAACAAAACAGAAAACCCCTGAAAGTTGAACCAGAATATCTCTAAAGTCCCTTTCAATATGAGGCATTTTGCATTTCCATGAATCAAAATCATTTGCAAAGAAAACACCGTGACGTCTAGTACCAGGAACATAGAAAGTGGCAAGAGTTTGAAGTAGGAGGTAAGTAGAGAAAGGAATAAAGGAGATGAGATAATGGGGGAATTGGGGTTATCCTCTCAGAGGAGAACTGATGGAAGCTATAGCACAACAGGTAAATGGGGCGGTATGGCAAAACCCCTAGAAAAAACCCATTAGTTTGGAAGGGCTCACAGCTTTGGGGTAGAAGTTGCAGAGATATTTGGGAGCTGAATAGGCATTGTTAGATTTTTTGGGGGGAGGGGAGTGCAGTGTTGCCATGGGGATAGGATGTAATGCCACAGGGATTTTGGTGGTTAGCAACTGCCAGGATGAATGTGGTAGGAGGAGGTGTAGATGACAGTGACAGTGGAGATAAGGCAACCTTCTTACCTTGTCTCTCCCTGAGTCCACTGGGCAGTGAGAGTTAAAATGTAAATCAGAGACTTCTCTTCCCTGCTTAAAATCCTTTAATGGTCTTCTTTGTATTGAGATTCAAATACAAATTCCTTATCATTGGCTTTCAGGTCCCTAAGGGAATTGGTACTTGCTTATCTCTCTGATTACTCCTACACCTCTGTTTCCACTCCATCTCCTTCTCTCTAAATTTCAGACTCCTGGGGCGGCCGGAGGTCACCAAGGTGTGCCTGCATTAGGTCCTTAGCATGCGCTATTTCTCCACCATTCTTCATGGGGTTAATTATGGTTCTTTGGGAGCCTAGCTTAGCTGTTTTTTCAGATGGGCTTTCTCCGACTACCTTACAGATAGTACTTGCTGCCCCTTGTGTAAGCTGTTGTTTCCTAAACAAGCATCATTGCTATGTACATTTATTGTACTTTTGCATTGTGTCTGACCAAGGAGTTGTTTGTCAAATGATTGAATAAATGAGTGAGGAGTTGACATTTTTTTCCTTTCTCTTCCTCGGTCTTTCCTCTACTTCTTTATTTTGTCTTTCTCTGATGTTTGCAAAGTTAATATAGCTTATATACGAGTATATTTTTTTGATGATAAAAGTAGTACACATCCATGCCAAAAAATTAAGTAATACTTAAGGACGGTTTAAGAATGAAAATAAAAAATAACTGAAATTTCATCAGCCAGAGAAAAATCAGAACTAACATTTTATTGTATATGCTTCTAAAGTACAGATTTAAAAAATATATATACACACACATACAAAATGTGATTATGATATACATGCTCACTTGTAGTTTTTTTCCACTTATTAACTTATATTTATGATTTCCCCCTCTTTTTATCACATCCACTCCCTTTCTATACAGCTAAAATTTGAAAGTAAAGTGTGTTTTATTATTCATTGTATTTATTTTTAATTATTATTGTTATTTTTTAAGAAGGAAAGGTCTCAGCCGGGCTCGGTGGCTCAGCCTGTAATCCCGTGCCTTTGGGAGGCTGAGGTGAGTGGATTGCCTGAGCCCGCGGGTTCGAGACCCGCCTGGGCAGTGAGACCTCATCTCTACAATAAATCAAAAAACCAGCCGGGCGTGGTAGGGCACACCTGTAGTTCCGGCTACTTGGAAGGCTGAGGCGGAAGGATCGCCGAAGCCCAGCGGGTTGAGGCTGCGGTGGCCATGAGCGGCCACTGCACTCCAGTCTGGGCGACAGAGTGAGACTCCAACTCAGGAAAAAAAAAAAAAAAAGAAGGAAAGGTCTCAGTTTGTCACCCAGGCTGGAGTGCAGTGGCACAATCATAGCTCACTGCAGCAATATTTTTCTTTCAAAAATTTAACAAAACCAAGTTGCTTTTTCCTTTAAAAGACCCCTAGTTAGTCAAGTCTGTGCATCCCTACCAGAAAGCCTTTTCTGTCATTGACATTGGTGGTATTCTTCTCTGCCTATGAGTTAGGCTGACCCTGCCTTTTCCAGGCATCATTTGGCATTTGGTATAAAAAGTAACTGTTATTCTTGTCTTTCACTGCCAGCATTGCAGACTGGGCATTTAAATGCCTTGGACTGTGTGTTTAGAGAAGCTAACAGCTGCATGTGCTATTTCCAATACTCTTTAAGATCCACCCAGGACGTGAGCATGGGGATACTTATCATTTCTTTTTTTTTTTGGAGAAAGAAGGCTAGATGTAAAATTGGTGAGTGATATGCAGAGGTGAAAACTAGGTGAGAACTTCTTCAACAGATTGTATGCTAGCCATCTGGTATCCAGAGAAAACTACATTCCTTTGAGCAGATTTTAGAATGCTTATCTGCCTGGATTCGGGGCAGTTACACATAGGGAGTGTTTCCGGTGCGCAGTAAGATAAGTACAGTATATTTCCAAAACAAACAAGCAAAAACTAGCAAGCCAATTTCACTCTCCCTGCCTTATGTATATATTTGGGAACAGCACTGTAAATTGCTAAACAACCAAATGGACAAAAAAGAATAAAAAACCTTGATTTTTCTCTTTAAAAAGAAAAAAATATTTGGGAATTAGGGGGCAATGGGCAACGCATTCCTTTCATGGAAGCATTGAAATACACAGCTGAATTGTGTTTCTAGTTGTTTATGTGCACCCTGAGCTCAATCAATAAATGATTCATTGTATACTGTTTGATCACATTAGGCTGCGAAATTCTTGTTATATTTTAATAGGGCCAAATCATGGATTTTTCTCAAAATAATTTGCAGCCCAAAGCCTAAATAGAACATTAGATCTTCATTTCTGTCCTTTTCATATAATAATCTTAAATCATTTTAAGTTCTAGGACTTTTTTGTTTGAGAAAGAATGTTTAAAATTATCATTATTTTCCTTGGCTATACTTACTTAAAAACCCATCACCGATAGACTTTGATCATTGTTTGTTTGTTGTGAAGTGGGGGGCAGGTGGTTAGCATGTTAGCATTTGAATAATTACTTGATGTGAGAATGTATTTTAGACTTGGAAGATTGTAGTAAATGCTATCAGTGCCCTTCCCACTTCCTTCAAGACCATTTTATTGTGCTTTAGAGTTCCAATGACTAGTATTTGAAAGAGCTGGGGAATTGTCACCAAACCTCAGAAATCCCTAACCAGTAGCTGATGGTAGTTGGGATATTACTCCAGATCCCTCACCCTTTGGATGGAATGATTGTAAGTCCTGTGTTTTCCTTCAGAGTTTCCTGCTGAAGTTAAATTCTGGTCTTTGGCTCAGCAATACACCCTTAATTAGCAATCTTCTCTTTTCTGTTGCCCTACCAGTATCTTCCTAATAAACTATTTGCAATAAAATCTTTTCCTCAAATCAAACCAAATTTCTGGTTTCAGGTATATCTAATCCAAAACAAACTTCTTACATTCAGGTAACTGTATATTATCTTAGATAGATACAAACAATCTTGGCTTAATCTGCTTAACAGGTACTTTACATACAGAGGGTTGCCAAAAAAAAAAAAGTATTCACATTTTAAGAAAGGAAAAAACTGTATTAAAATTGGAACACTCAGGCAACCCCCTCTGGTCCCCTCCTACTATGGAAGCATTTCTATTCTCTCAATAAATCCTGCTTTCTCAAAAAAAAATTTGGAATACTCAGTAAATGAATATAAGTCACATTTGACTTCTGCAATTACAAGAGATGCTCAAAGTGGTTACCATCAGCGTCCAGACACTTCTGATTATGATGGACTACCGCAGGACTTGATGCTGTGCGAGGTCTTCCAGATCTTCCTTTGTGCTCATCACATGCGACTCAAACTTATCACGAATGCGTGCAATTGTTTGGTGTGTTGGAGGATCTGTTGCATACTCAACATCTCCATTGTCGTCTTACTTCCACAATGTTCTCACATTTCAAGTACCACTTCTAAATGGTCTTGCGCTCCTCCAATGACATCCGTACTTCTGCCATTATCTTTGATTGTCTTGCCTATTGCATGGGGACACTAAGCATTCATTTGATTAACGCCATCTTTTGAGTGAACATCATACTACACATTGCAACCATAATTCAATTCAGCATCGAAAAGTAATACATAGATAGCATCTCTTAAAATGTGCATACATTTTTTGGCACCCCCAGTATTTTCACTATCTGATAGCACAGTATTGCTAATTGCCTACTGAATACTGTTTTTTTTGAAGTTAAAGCTTTTGTTTATCAAAAACATAATTAAACAATTAAAAAACAATGAAAGCACCAGAAAAATAAGTACCTAGTTTAAACACAATAGTATTACAAGAGCTTGTCCCAATAGTGTCACTTAGAGACAGACCAGAATATGCACCAAGTGCAAAATTTAGTGACTAAACTTACTTACAATTATCTTTTTATTATTGCATTTCATAGCATCTTCTATATTATAGGAGAGCCAGAGACTTAGAAAATTTGCAATTTTATTTTATTTTATTATTATTTTTTGAATTGAAGTCTCACTCTGTCGCCCAGACTGGAGTGCAGTGGCACGCTCCCGGCCACTGCAGCCTCCACCTGCTGGGCTCCGGCAATCCTTCCACTCAACCTTCCAAGTAGCTGGAACTACAGGTGCGTGCTACCATGCCCGGCTAATTTTTTGATTTATTGTAGACATGAGGTCTCACCAAGTTGCCCAGGCAGGTCTCGAACTCACAGCTTCAGGCAATCTACTCACCTCAGCCTCCCAAAGCGCGGGATTACAGGCTGAGCCACCAAGCCAGGCAGAATTTGCAGTTTTAGTGATGCTAAGGCCTACGGTCCAATATCATTTAATTCACATTAATGCAAGAGTTGATCATTGTGACTTGTCTCTTAAGTGTCTAGGATATAATTTAATGCAAAACTTCAAGAGTTTCAAGAGCTGGAGATTACACACACAAAAATCACATGCTCTTTGAAAGACTTGGGGTAATTGTACTCTCCTAGGTTCAATGGGGGCAATTAATGGCTTGGGTTTTCGGCTGTCTTCGACTGTCAACCTAAAATAAGCAAAAGGATTAGAAACTAGCTTACAGAGAGTTTTTTCAAGCACAAAGTTTGAGAATGATCATCTGGGACATACAGATTCCAAAAAATGGAAGTCAGTGTTCCAAAGTCTAGAAGCTTGGGATCTTTTACATAGACAAAGTTTAGGGAAGCTCAACAGAATTTCATCATCTTTCTGTATGAGTCTTGGTAGAAATAGCCTTGGCCACATGGATGAGGGGTCAGAGGTCATGATGACGTCAGATTCATGACCCTTCACTGGAAGTACCCTCCGTCTATGGGGGGTTAGGAGTGCATCCTGTTAGTAGGGAAGGAGGCAGCAGAACTTGGTGAGTGGGAAGTATGGGCTGGGAGAAGTGGGTGCAGATCCTTGCTCTTTCTTATTGTTGTCACATGGAGTCTTCTGTGAAATGAAGTAATAATACCTACCTTTTGGGGTGGTGGTAAGAAATAAACTGACTTAAGCCCAGTGCTTTGTAAATAGTAAGCTCTTGGTAAATGGCAGCTGTGATTAGGGGAACTTATTTTCCAAACCAGAACACTTCTGAAAATGAAAGAGGGTGCTAAGGGCTCGGTGGCTCAGCCTGTAATCCCGTGCTTTGGGAGGCCGAGGTGAGTGGATTGCCTGAGCCCGCGGGGTCGGGACCCGCCTGGGCAAATTGACAAGACCTCATCTCTACAATAAATCAAAAATCAGCCAGGAGTGGTGGTGCGTGCCTGTAGTTCCAGCTACTTGGAAGGCTGAGGCAGAAGGATCGCTGGAGTCCAGCGGTTCGAGGCTGCGGTGGCCAGGAGCGGCCACTGCACTCCAGTCTGGGCAACGAGTGAGACTCCAACTCAAAAAATAAAATAAATTTACATGTATTTTAATATAATTTCTAAATTATTTATATATTGACTGATAAATTGGTTTTATACTAACAGGCCTATAAAGGAGTCATATTTAACAACTTGAAAATGAAATTCTCTCCAAAAAATAAAAACAAATATTCATGTACATTAAAGCAAAATAAAAAATAAAACCCTTATATTATCTTACCTTAATAATAAAAATAGCATAAGTAAAATGATTATTTTTGTTGCATAGTTACCTGCTTAACTACTTTTTTAGTTGCATCTATGTCTAATATCTTGTCATTTTTCTGACACTGGCATTTTTTTTCAGAATGCATTTTTTTCCAATATAGTCTTATTTTTTTTTTTTGAGTTGGAGTCTTATTTTTAATTTTTCATAATGCCTGGGATTTTTTGAAATGTACTTTATGAAATTGACTTTTCTCCATAAACCATAATATTTTTACTTGAGAAATATAATCTCTCTACAAGAGCTAAGTTATCTGGTGAAAATGGATTGAATTCTGCTAATGGAGAGTAGTCTTTTTTTTGTCAGTCTCACTCTGTCACCCAGGCTGGAGTGCAGTGGCATGCTCATGGCTACCGCAGCCTTAATCTTCTGGACTCAGGTGATCCTTCAGCCTCAACCTTTCAAGTAGCTGGAACTACAGGCACGTGCCACCACACCTGGCTAATTTTTTTATTTATTGTAGAGACGAGGTCTTGCCAAGTTGCTCAGACTGGTCTCAAACCCCTGGATTCAGGCAGTCTTCTTTCCTCTGCCTCCCAAAGTGCTGGTATTACAGGTGTGAGCCACCGTGTCCGGTGCTGAGAGTATTTCCTTCTCCCTTTGCTGTAGTTGGAAGGTTTCAGTGTCTTCCTCTTTGGAAATTTTATTTTAAATAATTGCAGTTCTCCAAAAACTGATTTTTTTCATACTTTTTGAATCCTTTGATTAAAATTTCTAACTAATATTGAACATAATGCATCCCAAATCTAGCTAGAGGACTCATGTATGAAAAGGTTCAGTGTCACTGGTAGGACACAAGTTGATTTAATAAGCAGCTCCAACTGATGGTGGGCAGCAAACAGGAAGGTCAGGTACTGCCGTGCTGAACTTTTAAAAAAAATTTAATTCAACATCAGCTCTACCACAAAAATTTTATAGGTTAATTATTTGGCATATTCAAAATGCGTAAATTTTAACAAATATTCTATCGTAATTGATACAATAATGCAACCTCTTTGGGTAAGTTATGACTTCTGTTTACACTTATCACCAACTTCAATTATATCTCTGCTCCATATCTTAATTTTAAAATTAGTCACCTTAATTTAATAAGATATCATTTTTACCTTGACACCATGTTCCACCAATGTTTTCATTTATATCATCACTGCAAAAACAAATACTTTAATTTTAATAGTGAAAATTTAAACTAAATTTACAGTAAGGTCTACAATTATGTTGGGTGTTTCATCTTAACTAGACTACATTTCCAGAAGCTTTACGTTGATTCCGGGAATTTGATTTTAAAAAATCAAACCATTATTGGAATTAATGGATCTTTCTAGATGAAGCCTTGATAACACTGATATAAAATTAGCAATAGTGAACTTTTAAATAAAATTCTTTTGCTATCAACATCAACACATTATAACTTTTGCTTCATTTTGTCATGAACACAAAACTGGAATTAAAGAAATTGATAAAGTCAATTTAGAATAATAGAAGCATCTGAATGTTATGTAAGCACCTTCTACAACTGTATGTGATAAATCATAAATTATATGTACTGGGTTCTCAAAATAGTTACCAATTTTTGATGCAGATGATAATGCTTCTTCAACAGATTTGTGTTTTCATTTGGTTATTGAGATCATTTTGTCTGCCGAGTGTGGGCAGTAGCAAATAATATTTTGTACAATTTCACATTCATCATCTACTTACTTTAGAATTGGAAATTCAGTACTTGATATTTTACGAAGTATAAACTTTCACTTTTGAGCACATTGCTGTTGAAAGGACTTATTGTAAAATGAAACGCATCATCAAACAGTAAATAACAGCTGTAGATATACCTCACAGAAGAAATGACCATTTTGGCCAGACTAGTTTTCCTATGCCCTAAGACAACACCATTAACCTCTTTTCTCCGCAAATATTCCACATACCCTTAACCTGTAATTTCTCACATATGTCACTGACCTCACCAGCTGTGCTTTGGCAGTTCCCTGCAGTTTGTAGACCTAAGCACAGGCCATGGCAGACCTAGTTGGTGAGTCCAAGGGGCACGGGGCAGCCACTGTCACAGAGTTCTCCACTGAAAGTGCTGTACTTAAACACAGATTTGTCATTGAATGTCCCTGTCTGAGGGTTTTTTTTTTTGTAAGCAAGTACCCTGCTGTCCTTGAGAAGGAGTTGTGTTAGTTCCATTGTGTGTGGAAAGGATAGGAGAAAATAGAGGTGGACCAACACTAGTCATCTTTCAGATTTAACCACATGTAAAAGGGATATCTTTGCTCACTACTCATGTGTCTCACATAGTACTAAGCAAGACCATGGTGGAAATCTGAAAATATAAAATGGGGGGCTACTAAACCAATCCTAGCTTCTTTTAGTGCAACTATTAATGATGGTTCTCCATTAAAGTGAACAAACCCAAAGAAATGTTAAACCAGACAGGATGGCAGGACAAGGACGGTCCATGACAAAAAGGGACCCTAGTTAGTATAAGGACGGCACATTGTCTTAGAAGAAGTTTTTGCATAGGAACACTAGAGGGCGCCTTAGACTATTATTAAGAATCCTGTGTTGATTTACATAATGAAACAGTATCAGACTTATAAATTTCAGTAGTGAATGGTTTATAAAAGCCTAGGTAAGTCTATATCAAGTCATTTTGATATTTCTAGAAAATGGACACATGCAATACAAACATTTTGGTGTCTCCCCCATGCTGGAATGGTTATGATAGATAATCCTATTTTTGCTTTACTTTAGATTTTAAAAAATCTTCAGAAGTGCACTTCATTTGACAGAATTGTCAAACATTGGGTGAAAAAAGTCACATACTGGCAGCAAGCAATGAAAATTCAGTATGATAAACTGATTCAGATAAGTATTTACTTTGAGTGTATATTATGCGCTAGGTATGTTTCCTAAAACTTCTGTGCATAGCACATTCAATTTTTATCACAATCCTATGAGACACTACTATCTCATAGGATGAGGAAACTGAGGCGCTGGGAGTTGAGAAGGCTGCCCAGGGTCACACATCTAGTGCACAGGGGTTTATCTTCAAAGATGTGCTCTTTTTTTTTTTGAGTAGGAATCTCACTCTGTCACCCAGGCTGGAGGGCAGTGGCATGCTCCCATTCACCAACTTGCTGGGCTCAGGCGATCCTTCCGCCTCAGGTTTCCAAGTAACTGGAACTACAGGCACACGCCACCACACTTTTTTGATTTATTGTAGGGATGGGGGGGGGTCCTGCCAAGTTGCTCAGGCTGGTCTTGAACCCATGGGCTCCGGCAATCCTCTCACCTTGGCCTCCCAAAGTGCTGGGATTATAGGCATGAGCCACAGAGCCCAGCCTAAAGATGTGCTCTTAACCATTATAAGGTAGAAAATATTTGCATAACAAATAATTAGTGAATAATAGCTATATTAATGAATAAATATTGTGCTATATAGATACTAAGCCATATGGTCAAGGAGGAGGGAAAATTTCACTTAATATATATATTTTTTAGTGGTTGGCTCAATTATTTGTTGAATCCCATCCCAGCCCACAAGAGTCCAGTGAAGTCCACTGATGGTTGGAAATAGATTTGCCTGGGTCACATCAAGGCTTACTTGAAAATAGTGAATGGGGCTTAAGGCCACCCAGTCATCCAACTCTTGGGAATTTGACCTGGTGATGGAATAGAGGAACATTGGGACCAGGAATGGGGAGGAATGGGTCCACTTTTAGAGAAAACAGGAAACGTTGCTTGAGCTCCCCGGCAGCCTTGTTCTGTTAAGAACAAATCAGGAGACCATTGAGGCTCTCTGTACCTCTCCAGGGACTGCTCTGGGAGCTGGGCTTCCTTGATGTGACAAAGGTGCCCACCCCTAATAGAACAAGAAAGGATGAACAGACACTGAAATTCTAGAGCTAAAAACTGGTTTCAATGATGGATGAGTTAGGTGGGGGCTGGGGAAGAATGTGTGATGTTACCCCCTTTGTTAACTTTTTTTGTGTGTGTGTGGTGGAATATACATATTGCAAAACTGACCATTTTCACCAGTTTTACATGTAACATTCAGTGGCATTAAGTAATTCACAGTATTGTGCAACCATGATCATTATCTGTTTCCAGAACCTTTTAATTATCCCAAATAGAAACTCTTCATTTTGCCCCTTCTCCAGCCTCTGGCAAGCATCATTCTACTTTTTCTCTATGAATTTGACTCCTCTAGCTACCTCGTGTGAGTGGAATCATATAGTATTTGACCTTTTGTAACTGGCTTATTTCACGTAGCATAATGACCTCCAGGTTCATCCACGTTGAAGCATGTGTCAGGACTTTATTTTTTGGTTCATGCTAGAGGACAGGAGAGAATGAGAGGGTGTGGGCTGCACTGTCAGTGGCAGTGAGGGAAAGCAGTGTAGGTGTGGAGTGCCTTTGCTCTGCCCTTCAAGAAATTCCACATTGTCACCTGCTGCTTTCTTCCAAGGCCAGCAAGTGGTGTGATGGGCAACAGAACAACCTTCCATCCTCTAAACCTACTTCCCAATTCCTTCTCCATATGCCTAAAATACATGGAACTGGAGATCGGTTTAATTTAACAATTAGAGAGTATGGAGAGTTGAGGTGGAGAGAAGGTGCTGTCAGTTATTTACTCTGTTAATTATTACTTTAATGTGAATTAGAATAATCAGATCATTTTCCAGTCCCTAATTAATTAAGTAGGAATTATGGAGTTGGGGTGGAGAGTAGAGAAAGAATGACATTTTGGATCACTTTCAAGACAGGATTATATGACACCATGTGAGCTCCAGGTATCTGGGCAGGACTAAGATGGGGGAGGGGAGATGAGAAGCCTGGTGTTTTGAGAGCCCATGAGCATGGGATATTTTTCCACTTGTTTGTGTCATCTTTGATTTCTTTGAGCAGTGTTTTGTAGTTTTCATTGTAAAGGTCCTTCACGTTTCTGGTTAGGAGGATGCCAAGGTATTTCATTTTTTTTTTTTTTTTTGTGGCTATTGTGAATGGATTTGTGCTTTTTATTTGGGTTTCTGTTTGTTTATTATTGGTGTAAAGAAATGCGATTGTCTTTTGCACATTTATTTTATATCCTGATACTTTGCCAAAGTCCTTTATCAGTGTAAGGAGGTTTTTGACAGATTCTCTTGGGTTTTCAAGGTACATGATCATGTCATCTGCAAAGAGAGAGAGTCTGACTACCTCTTTTCCTATTTGGATACCCCTGATTGCCTTCTCTTCTCTGATTGCTCTAGCCAGGACTTCCAATACTATATTGAACAGGAGGGGTGAGAGTGGGCATCGTTGTCTTATTCCAGTTTTCAGG
>NW_007246491.1:351859-352228 GCF_000164805.1 Carlito syrichta
GTCTTTACCTGGCTTGGGTATCAATGTGACGTTAGCTTCGTAAAATGATTTGGGAAGAGTTCCATCTTTCTCAATCGCGTGGAATACCTTCAGTAGGATTGGTTTAAGCTCCTCCTTTAATGTCTTGTAGAATTCTGCTGGGAAGCCATCTGCTCCAGGACTTTTTTTTTTGTAGGTAGTTTTCTTATTACATAGTCAATTTCCTTGATTGTTATTGGTCTATCTAGGGTCTCGATTTCTTCTTGTTTCAACCTAGGCAGTTGTGTGATGACAGAAAGTCCTCCACTTCCAAAAGGTTTTCAAGTTTGTTTCCATACAAGTGTACATAGTAGTCTCTAATGATCTTTTGTATTTCTTCAGGATCAGATG
>NW_007246491.1:352264-369071 GCF_000164805.1 Carlito syrichta
AGTCACATTGAGGTTTCGGATCTCGTTGCTGATTTTTTGTCCTGATGATCTGTCTAGGGTTGTGAGTGGGTTATTAAAGTCCCCAGTTATGATGGTATTGGAGTCGATGTCTTTTTTAGTTTACCTAGGAGCTGCTTTATGAAAGTCGGTGCTCCTTTGTTTGGTGCATATATGTTTAGGATGAATATTTCTTGTTGATGGATTGAATCTTTTATCATTATGTAGTAGCCTTCTGTATCTTTTAAAATTTTTGATAGCTTAAAGGGTATTTTGTCTGAGATTGAGATCGTGATTCTTCCTTTATTTTGTGTTACATTCGCCTGAAAATTTATTTCTCATCCTCTTACTTTGAGTCTGTGAGTGTCCTTTCTAGTGAGGTGAGTCTTTTGAAGGCAATAGATTGTTGTTGCCTGGTGATATTTCATCCATTTTGCCACTCTATGTCTTTTCAGTGGTGCATTTAGTCCATTCACATTCAAACTAATTATTGAAATGTGAGAGTTGATCCCTATCATAATGTTCTTACATAGATGTTGTTCTTCCTGTTTGTGTGTTGCCTTTCTTTTGGTTTTAGAGTTGAATCGTGTGTGTTTTTAATCTTTTGCCTGTACTCTTGTGAAGAACATTGTTGTTCTTTTTTCCTTTTCTTCTGTGTTCAATACTTTCTTAAGTGCTTCTTGTACAGGTGGTCTTGTGGCAGCATAGGTTCTTAGGGATTGGATATCTGGGAAATATTTCAATTCTCTGTCACTGATGAAGCATAGCTTGGCTGGGTAGGTTATTCTCGCTTGAAATTGTTTATCTTTTAGAACTTTGAAGGTAATGTTCCAAGCTCCCCTAGCCTGGAGGGTTTCTGTAGATAAATCTGCTGCTATTCTAATTGGTCTTCCCTGGTAGGTAGTCTGACCTTTTTCTCTTTCAGTCTTTAGGATTTTTTCTTTTATACCTACTTTGTTTAGGCAAATTATTATGTGTCTGGAAGTTGGTCTTCTCATTTTTTGTCTTGCAGGGGTTCTCTGAATCTCTTGTGTTTGAATTTTTTCATCATTGATGAGATGAGGGAAGTTTTCTTGATTGATTTTGTGCAATGTTTGTTCAAGTGTGACCTCTGTTTCTATCTCTGCCTCAGGAAGGTCAATTACTCTTAAGTTCGGTCTCTTGAAGTGATCATTCATCTCTTGAAGGTTTTGTTCTGTCTTTTTGAGCTTCTTTCTATGCTTTTGACAGTTTGGGTTAGTTCTGTGTTTTGATCTTCGAGATCTGAGATTCTTTCTTCTGCTTGGCTAATTCTGCTTTCCATGCTTATTAATTTGTTATTTATTTCCATCACAGTATTCTTTACTGCTGTTATTTCTGACATCAGCTCCTTCCTATTTTCCTCTTGTCTCTCCTCAATTTTTTAAATTCTCTCTATTAATGTCTTGATGTCTGGGTTTGTTGCATGTGACCAGTCATTCTGGGGGCTCTTCATTGTTTGTGTTCCAGAGTCTGTTTTCTCAGTGTCTGATCTCCCAGGGTTCTGTATGAGACCTATATTCTTCTTTTGGTTTTTCTTCATTTGTACGTTTTTTTCCCTCCCTACTTTTTCCTTCCCTCCACGTCACCATCTTCTTTAATTCTGTTATTCATGGGTAGAGGGATTTCTTTTACTTCTGTTTGTTGAATCTCTTATTCTTCTTTTGTATGCCCTCTTACTTTGTTCAATTCTGGAGTTGCACTGTAGGTTGGGGGTGGTCCTTTTTGCAGTTTTGAGATTTACTTAAGGGGGGAGCTGTGATTCAAAATCTATCAGCAGGTCCTGGTATCCACTGATTGGTGTATGGATAATCTGAGACCCACTTCCCGCTGCCTTGGAATCTGTCCATGCAGTGGGGCTGTAGGTTTACTCCCTTGGATCACCAGCAGGTGGCGCTATCTCAGCTGCTCGCCCCAGAGGGGGTGGAGCCGGACAGGAGCTGGGCAGAGGCTGGAGATGGAAGCCTGCCTCAGAGCACGTGGGAGGAGACCCGGCTGGCAGGACGTCAAGGTGGCAGCAGAGGTGGCAGTGATTCCAGCAGATCTTGCCTGCAGGGGCTTCAAAGATTGAAGTCATGGATCGCCTCAGGCATGGGTGGCGCGATGTGCTATGGCTGCCATGGAGGCCATGGTGGCGTCGGTGGCTGCTATGTCTGTGACTGCAGTGGCTGTCCAAACCGCTGTGATGACCCAGTGGTGGCGACCGCTGAGTTCCATGTGAAGGGCAGGCTGCCAACGTCTGGATCCGTAGCCCTTGGGGAGAGAGCCAGAGACCCTCTGTGTTCTCCTTTGCAGAGGGTCTCATAGACCAGGTTGCCCCGTCGCCATCTTACCAGAAGTCCTCGGGATACTTCTTTCATGGGATACTTCTACCTGGCTGATGGGATCATGCCTACTTGTCTGACCCATGACCAAAGGGTCACTTGTTTATGCTGACAGATGTACACATGGCTTTTGTCTGACTAGGTCCAGTTTGTGCCTGCCTGATCATTATTTTGGCTCTGGGAACCCAACTTTGTTCTCTTCCCAGTGTCCTGGGGAAAACCTGGCCTGGGGCAGCCCCTACTTCTTCCGATGGGAGGTGCAAATTCAATATACCACTACAGCAGAAAACAAGTTCCTACTTGTAAAATATTTTAACTTAAACAGATCCTAGGGAGGGTGCCAGGAGTTGGGAGGGTAGTTTCCAGGTCACTGGAGGCAGGAATGAAGGATCAGGTGGGGGGGAGGAGGAGGAGGAAGAATGTATATATTAGGGAATACAGTGTGGGTCATTTTAAGTTCTCAGAGAAATGCCTAAACGTCCTTTACAGGAAGCAGTGAGGAAGTGGTGAGCCCAATTTTCTAGGTAGGAGAGACACCTCGTAAATTCTTATCACTGGCCAGCGGTTAGAGCCATTCAGGTGTAGCGTAGAAAAGAGAAGAAAAGGAAAAGGGCAGAGGAGCTGGCTCTGCTCTTGCCAGTCTTCATCAGGCTAGATGGGACGTGACCCCTCACCCTACCAGCTGCTGTCCTTTGCTGTGTTTAAGGTTGCTAGTCCACCTGCAGTTTTGAAGGGAATGGGGAGAGCTAGATTTTGCAGACTCCTCCCTCTTTTGCAGATTCTCTGATGATAGAGACAGAGAAGAAATTTCCAAGGCTGACCCTGGGTCAAGCAATGCAAAACAGAATTTCTTTGTGGACACTGTTTATGCTCTATTCAGCTGTACGTGACCATGGCCATGACTCTGAAAAGGCTGCCTGCAGGTTAATGTAATTTGACACTTGCATAGAAGGAGGGCCTCCCCTTTCACCTGAACATTGTTCTTTCCTGGCTTTTAAATATTGGGTTGGTTGGTGAATAAGTAGCCAGTGCTGACTGAATTATGTGTGGAGTCAGGAGACGGGAAGGAGGTTTCTAGGTCTGTGTTGTTGACCTAATTCTGTATTATGTTTCCAGCATTGCTGACCTAAATTCTGCAGTGTGTTTTCATTGAATGAGTTGATTATTTTTATATCCTTTTCTGGTAAGTGAATTACCTTTACTACTTGGTTTTTCCATGTCCCAACTTACCACGTGTTATATGTACTTGAAAATTCACTTCTTAAGCTATTTTTTATTCTTTCAACTCAGTAGGAACAATATTGCTGGTTTATTACCTGAACAGCAGCATTGCTGCTGGTGTTTTACATACCCTGGTCTTATGTGTAATTTGAATGTGGAATAAGTTAATATTTGTTGCCAAGGATTTAAAGGAGCTACGTTCTTTGTGTTACATTTTAATATTTAAGGTATCAATGGAATCTTTCTACTTTCATCGCCTTGCTTGGTGATTAAATATGCATCATCAGACTTGGCTTCCTTTCACCAACTCTGAAAACTAGTTCCTTGTTAAACAAGTCAGTTACTTGTTTCCTAAAGTTACACTCACCAGGGACAGTGATTACTGACATTTTTTGTGTGTTTTAATTTCAGTGAAAAAAATTAAAGCAAATCGCTGAAAAAAATGTGTTCTTTTTACATTTTGAAACTGTGATTCTTGTGTTATCTTATGGTTAGTGTTAGCATTTGGGAGATGTTCTAAGTTCAAATTCATGAGTATCGTGGTGTTTTGGTTCTAAAGTTTGCCCAATTTCCACTGGAATGGCATAATAAAAGACTCTTCTGTCTTGTGTAAACTTGATACCTTTCTGCTGTCCAGTAAGCCTTGGAATTATTTTTCAGGCATAGAAATTAAGTGGAAATATTAAGTAGTTTGAGAGTGACTTTAAAAATAATAAGCAAGACATTATGGCTTGGAAATTATTTTAAAAAATCAGGACAGTTCAAAAAGAATGATTCCTATGGCAGTATTAAGCCCTTCTTGTTGCAGGTGTTGTGGGTGTGGTTGGTTTGTATGTGTGAAAACTATGTTAAATGTAAATAAGTACTTAGTAACTCTTTAAGGAACAATTGCTCCTCCCCAAAGAGAAGTTTATTTTATAAGAAGTGATAAAATGACTTTTTGTAAGAAAAAAATTAAATTACTTATTTAATGTTACATTAGTCATGCAAATGTAGTTGTGTTTCCTTTTCCTGTTACTAAAGAGAGGAATAGCTTCAGTGGAGAAGGCAGGAATATTTTTTTGATCTTTGTCCTTAATGCTGTTCTTTCTTTACTATAGTTACATTAACTGAGTAGATTGTTCTAATTACATAGTTCATCTTGACAACAGCCTCAATAATTCAGCTTAAAATCGGATTAAGACAAAACTTTCTTCTCCTTGTGTGTGCAAACCCATAATTTAAACTGTTTTAAACTTTTAAAAGAATGACTAGCCAGTTTTTTCCTCCAACCACAATTTGATATAATTTCCTTAAAAAGGAAGAAAATTGTGCCACATTTAGAGATCCTGGATTTAATTGTTTAGGGGCTGTTTCTGATGATGGGGGGAAATTAAGTGGACCACCATGCAATATTTTCTTTTATGCATAGCAGAGAAAGCCAGGGCGGGAAACGAGTGGTGAGTCTTAATCAGCTCAGCAGGAAGAACTGGCAAAGTTGGGGACATCGTGACTTTAGCATTTCAGTGGGTCTTTGTTTTCATATGAACTTTTTCCTTTCCCTGTTTCATTCCTCTTTTTCTTTATGCAAACATTGAAAAAGAAACTGGTAATATTTAGATGCCCTCTGAGCTTTAGAAAGACTTTTTCTTTGGGTTCAGTCCACTGGTTGCTTTTAGCTCTGCTGTATATTCATCAGAAAAAAACACATGAAGCAAAGTATTAAATTATCTCAAGTTCCTTCTCGAATCATTTCAGCTGTAGAGTTTCTCTTCCTTTTGCTACTTAGAAAACTGGGGCCTTTGGAATTGAAGAGTCTCCAAGCCGCAGAAAACTCCACCATAGTTACAAGTCCTGCAAACCAAACATCTTTCTCCTTCTCTACATAACTCCAATATTTGCTTTATGATTTGGTAAATGCTGAAAGGAGAAGCTCTGGCTTATGAGGAGGAAATTCAGCTCTAGTTCCACAGCATAGTAAAAAGAGAACTATGTCAACTTGAAGATTTATAGAGATGTGTTACATTTTAATATTCAATGTAACAGCGGAATCTTATCTATATCTCTATAGATAAATAGAGAAAGAAGGGATTGGTTCAGATATATAGATAATTTATAAAGAGGAAATTTGAGGGTGGTGAACCATTGGCATTAGATAAGCCTAGTTCAAAATCTAGCTGAGCCATTGATTAGCCAGGTGACCTAGATCTACCCAAGAGCTTTTTCATTTGTAAAGATAATAAATCTACAGTATTTGGGGGTATTGTAGTACCTACTGTGATGTGTAACGCAGAGTAAATCCTCAGTAATGGGGTCACCCGTTCATAAATGTATTTATTCATAAATATTTTGTCATGTGTGCGCAAAGTGAGAAGTAGGCATTACAAATTTCTTTGTAGCTGTCTAGATGAAACAAGAAAGATGGATGTTTCTTCAGTATTAAATGTACCCATTGATAAGATAATTTGACATGATATTCGGTAGTATTGATATGCTGAAGATAATTCCCTTGCCTCCTGCCTGGTTAGCTCCCGTTTGTCCTTTGTCACCTTCCTTGAACCTCCAGACAGCAGTCTGTCTTTCCTCTCCTCTGTGTTGTCCTAGTACCCAGGCCACTACTCTGCTGTTGCCTTTACCTTCAAGGTTCCTGCAGTCTCCCCTCCTGGACTGTAAATATTTTGAGACAGGGATTATTTTATTTATGTACTCTCTCCTCCCACCCACTGTCTAACAAAGGACCTAACCTAGAGGTAATCATTTGTTGGATTGGATTTAACTGAACCAGATAACTGTGTGGAAACTAAGTCCATGCAAAATATTTGTTGCTCACAAGACTGGTGGCTAAGTCCATGAGGGGCCTCATTTTACAGTCTTGTTTTTGATTCCAGGCTCCCCAGTCTTGGTTTTAGCACCAGATTGCACATTACATTTGATGTCATTCAGGACTCTAATTGTCACTGCAGACAAACAATGTGGTGTTATTCAACTGCCAGCAGATGTCAGGTTTCTTGAGGCTTTGCAGTTAGATTTGCTGTTCTCTGGGATGTGAACAGCTGTGTGGCTCAGTCTCTCGGAATTAAGAAAAAATTGCCAGTGTGACAAGAGGGAGTAAGAGCTCAGGCATAAGCTTAGGACTGAGGCTCAGATGCCATGGATTTCTTGCTGAGTGTTAGAATGGATTTAATACTTTATCCTGTCAATAGGAGTACTTCTTTATTTGTAGCCTCTATTGATGCACAGGATTACTTTTGTGTCCTTCAGTATCCTTTGTAAGAAAATGGGAATAAGTTATTCTACTTTTGGTGCCCATTGCTGTTATTTATTTCCTTTTACGGTTATAACAAAAAACCAGTTTTGTCATATAGTGAAGGGTGATGTTAAACCATCTATTCCAGGTCAAATTTGCTAGGTATGTGACTGCTTCAGGGATGGTTTTCCACATAATCTCTACCATTTCTAATAGCTGAGTCAACTTAGCATATCCTGCTTTTATATAACATGTTCTTATAAAACCCATATGTAATTAGAATCTTTGGAAAACATATTTAAAATATACTCTTTTGAAACCACAGTTATCCATTTTCTTTTCAACATGCTTATACCCCATTTACCTTCTTTCCCCTTTTACTCTTTTTTCCTTTTTTGAGTTGGGGTCTCACTCTGTCACCCAGGCTGGAGTGCAGTGTCACACTCATGGCCACCACAGCCTCGACTACTGGGCTCAGGCGATCCTTCTACCTCAGCCTTCCAAGTAGTTGGAACCACAGACGTGTGCCACCATGCCTGGCTAATTTTTTGATTTATTGTAGAGACAAGAGCTTGCTAAGTTGCCCAGGCTGGTCTCGAACCCCTGGGCTCAGGCAATTCACTTGCCTCTACCTCCCAAAGTGCAGGGATTACAGGTGTGAGCCACTATGCTCAGCCCCCTTTTACTCTTAAAGGAGAAAGAAGCAGGAAGCTCTCAAAAAGGGATATTTTCTGTTCTAAAAAAAACTAATAAAGAATATTAGATGCTTTTCTCTCTCACCATGTTCCTTGCTCTGATTAAGACAGGCATAGCTCCTTTCAGACCTGAAATGACTTTGTTTTGGCCCTCATGGGTCCCCCTGGTCCTAAAGACAGCTTTAGAGAATGTTGGATAACACCACATGTAGGCCTCTGCTTCTTGCAACGCCAAAGTCACAGGCCAGTTTCTACCCAGCTAGAACCAAATAGCAAAAAGTGTCCTGCCAAAGACCACCCAGGAACCACTCAGGCCAGACAGAGGTGAAGACATGGTAGATGCAAATCATATCTAGAAACAGGCACATATGTATTTGAATGCCATGTGTTGCTTGAGTGAAGGAGCTTCTCACTGCTACTGTTAAAATCAACCAGGTGGCTACTTGGAAGGCTGAGGCGGAAGGATCGCCTGAGCTCAGCAGGTCGAGGCTGCGGTGGCTGGGAGCGGCCACTGCACTCCAGTCTGGGCGACGGAGTGAGACTCCAACTCAAAAAAAAAAAAAAAAAAATCAACCAGGGATTTCTGAATGTCTCTTAGATTGTTCTTAAGGAGTAGCATCACTAAGGTCTTAGAGTCCCTTCCTATCCACAGCCTTGGAAACATTCACTGCATTCACTTGTGAATTTTCCCAAATGTATTTTCAGAAGAATTCTTTTAACAAAACAGTTTGGATAGAACGTCTCTGTAATTAATTCTATTAGTTCAAATCATGAAACTAATACCTATGAAGGGTGGCTCACCATTTAGATATTACTGTCAGGACACATAGACCAGTCCCACCCCTTACATCCTTTAGTTTTCCCTGCTTTGGTATAGGTGAAGCTTTCCTGCCCTTTGGCCTCTTCCCACAGAGACTACTTTCTGCTGGATGGAAGTAAACGTTAATCAGATCTCCTCATATTAACAAATGCCAAAGTGTGTGCCACTGTGCCACATAAAGCAAAGATATTTTCTGAAGATGTTTAAGGTGAACAAACAATGGCATAAATTGCAGGCTAGTGGGGGAAAATTTGCATGGTATTTCCCAAGAAATAATTTTGGCTTCAGCACTGGAAAGATCAGGGTGTATTCTGGCTCCTTAATATATTTGATCTTGGGCAAATGACTGACCCCTTTGAGACTGTTTCCTCCTCTCAAAAATGGGGATGATAATTCTAATTGACAGGGTGTCTAGAGTAAGTAGAATAATGGATGGTAGAATGCCTAGCACATTATAAGCTCTATTAACTGACAGGTATAATTGTGGTGCCTAGAGTCATTTTAGGTTTCTCTGAGGTTAATCCTGTATGTGAGTTTCTACCTAGATAGCTGTTACAAAACACTCTTTTCATTTGTAGTTAATAGGAAAATTTTTTCAATTGGAATGGTTACTCAAACACTTGAGGTTTATTAGTCTGGATGTTGGTTTCAGCATTTGCTTCATACAAGCGGTTTATTTTCTTAAACTATTTCCCTTTGAATTTATTGGCATCTCTTCCAGTATATGTGATGGTTAAAGGGATGAGGAAGGAGCTTTTCCCTGAAGGTGGGTCACTGTTTGCCTCTTAAATACCGAGGTGATTTTATATATGGTCACAATAAAGGTAAGAAAGTACGTATTATTAGATGAGTCTCTTACATATACAAGGTCCAGTGGCTACCCCAAGAAAGGCACACAATTATAACTTAAATATATATTAAAATGGCAAGCCTTAGGTTTTTCAGTTTGAGCAGGGTAAAAGGCAGTTATTTTCCCTTACATGAGAAACCCCAACTGAAATACTAAAGAGCTTTTTAGAAGCCTCTGATAAAGACCTTGAGAAGATGATCTGGGCTATTTATTAACCCATTAATCCAGTGTATTTAATTCCTTTGGGCTAAGGCAGAAAATTTTTTTCTTTAAAAGAATAATTTCCACATTAAATGAAACACTTAGACTCCAGTATCTATTTTTAATGAATGAATATTAGAGCTGGAAAAGCCATTTAATTTGCCTGTCAGTTTCTTTCTCTATAAAAGGAGGGTGCAGGACCAGGAGCTCCAACCTCTTCTGCCTTACCATTTCTGCATTGTAATGCAAATCATACGGACTGAATAACTGTAACATCTGTCAGTCCACTTTCAGATGAGGGTTGCCTGGGCTTTGGAAAACACTACACTTCTAATGTTGGAAGCGAAGAAGTTGTTTAAACTTTTATAAATGGGAAAAAAAAGTAGCAAGAGAATTTTGCTTTTTTTTCCTTCTCCACCAGCAAGTTATTGCTCCTTCATTGAAGTTTAAGAAAAGCATTTCTGTTGAGTTTTTCTGGGTGGTTTCTGAGATGTTCTGCTTTGTTTAACACATTTTTCCCCTTCTATGGAGACTCTTAAACTGTACCCACTGGCAGCCACACCAAACTATTTTCTGTAGTTTTTTTTTTACAAATTTGCTTCATAAAGCTTAAAAATGTAAAGTTCAAGTGACATTTAATTTAACTTGATTTTCTCCTTTATTCTTTAACTTTTACTTAGTTTTTACTAGCTTTTTTTTTCTTTTTCTTTTTTTAACAGGTATGCGCCATCATGCCTGGCTAACTTTTTTTTAAAATTTTTTTTATTTTAGAGACAAGGTCTCACCATGTTGCCCAGCTTGGCAGTCCTCTTGCCTCTGCCTCCCAAACTCCCAAAGTGTGAGCCCCCATGCCTGGCTTCTTACTAGATATTTTGATGGTAACTTTGAGAGAAATACATTACCCCTCCCAAGAGTTTATAATTAAATTAACACATATATCACATTTTAACAGTTTACCAAGTGTTTCATTCATACTTAAACTCACTTAATTCTCCCTAAAACCAGTTTAAGTCTCACAACATGTTTATGACATGTTCTTTTTTTTTGAGTCGGAGTCTCACTCTGTCACCTAGACTGGAGTGCAGTGGCTGCTCCCAGCCACTGCAGCCTTGACCTGCTGGGCTCCGGCGATCCTCCCGCCTCAGCCTTCCAAGTAGGTGGAACTACAGGTGTGCACTACCATACCCGACTAATTTTCTTTTGATTTATTTTAGAGGTGAGGTCTCGCCAAGTTGCCCAGGCGGGTCTCGAACCCGCAGGCTCAGGCAATCCACTCACCTCAGCCTCCCAAAGTGCGGGATTATAGGCTGAGCCACTGAGCCTGGCAGACATGTTCTTATAATTATCAACTTTTTTATAGATTAGGAAACTGAGATTTAGGAAGGTTATATTAAAAGCCTTAGACAAGTTCAATTTAACAGGGTTAATAGAGAAATGAATAATTTGAGAATTGGGCAGGCCTCAAAATCATAACAGGCTCAGAGGACTCTGGCCTGCAATGTGGTCAGGCAGCATTTATGGATAGAATAAAGAGGGAAAGGTACAGAGACAGTTGGATCGATAACAGCTCGGCCTTTGCCTTATTTGAAGATGGGCTGGTCACTTGGCCACCTGAGATTGACTGGAGCTCAGCTGCTGTGGTTGGCTGAGACTGGGCTATTTGTAACAAAAGTCTACCATACAGATAAGAAAAATGAATGTCCAGAAGTTTTCTGGTACGTGATGGCATAGTGATGCTCAGCAGTAACTCCACTACCACACTTTCGGGTTTCTAAGATGAGTGTCATTAACTAAAATTTTGCTACAGAAACAAAGAACAGAATACTCCATATTCTCACTCATAAGTGGGACCTGAACATTAATCACATTAACACAAGGGAGGGATTGGCAGTCACTGGGCCCTGCCAGGGAAGGGAGGGGTACAAGTGACAACACAAAGGGTAGCTGGTCCTTTATCAGGGGAGGTGAGTGTCAGTTGGAGGCCCAAACTTCACCTGCATGCAGCCTACTTGTGTATTTAATTCTGACTTGTACCCCACATCTCTCTCTAAAAAAAAGATGGCCCTCTTATATGTCTTCCTTTCTACTAAGTAAATGTCAGATGCATGTAATAATTATTAAAAAAAAAAGACACGTAGGTGTTTGCTTGAAAGCCTAATCAATTTCTTTTCTTTTATTTTTATGGCTTTAGACAAGGATATTTCACAAATGCACATGAGTTTTGTTTTTACTGTAAGCAGCTCCCATTCTTTTCACAAGTGTTTATTAAGTATTTGTTATGTTTCATGAAATATTTTAGGTACAATAGTGAACTAACTAGACAAAGTCCCCCCTCCTGTGACAGACAATGAGAGGCATAGACAAATAGATCTTTAAATACCGTATGCTGTTTGCTCTCATGGGGATTTGTCCAGTTTGGGGGAAATGTTCATTTCCTTAAGCCAATAGATTTTTTATGTTTTTTTATTTTCGAAGATTTATTGCTCATGGACGTACATCAAATAATTCTCAGAAACAATAGGTGTGTTTTTCATTTGGTACACCCAAGAATGTACTAAACATTTGATATTGTTGCTTGCTTTGAAAGTTCAGTAGGTTGCAAACAGGTATTGCATTGTTTGCAAACAGAGAAGTCGTTATCAGTGTAGCACATAAAGGAGATTATGACTTTATAATGTACAAAAGGAAAACAATAGGTATGGATTTAAAGTGAATTGCAGTAAAGGTGGGAAATGCAAGTGCAGCCCACCTTGAAGCGATGGTAAATAACAAATGCTATCTGCTATTAATTCCTGAGTGGAGAAAGTAAGAAAAACTTGAACCATAAATTTTGATTTACCTGGTAAGTGTGTCTACTCAGCCCTAGATGCCCAGGAAAAAATAAAACACACAGAGAAAAGTTTGAAAAATAATAAATCCTTCAATTAGCTTCAATAAGACTTTTAAAAAAAATAATGCCTAGCCGGGCTCGGTGGCTCAGTCTGTAATCCCGCGCCTTTGGGAGGCTGAGGTGAGTGGATTGCCTGAGCCCGCAGGTTCGAGACCCGCCTGGGCAGCGAGACCTCATCTTGACAATAAATCAAAAAATCAGCTGGGCATGGTAGCGTATGCCTGTAATTCCGGCTACTTGGAAGGCTGAGGCGGAAGGATTGCCGGAGCCCAGCAGGTCGAGGCTGCGGTGGCAGGAAGCGGCCACTGCAGTCCAGTCTGGGCGACAGAGTGAGACTCCAACTCAAAAAAAAAAAAAATCCTTGATTTGCAAATTTGCAGATAATTTATGATGGGAGCTCAATAAAAAAATTAAATATTTACTTATTATTTATTGCTGTCAGTGAAAATCACTGCCCAAGTTTCCTTTTGTTCGTTGGACCTTCTTTTAGGCATGTCTGCACATCACTTCTTTATCTGCTCTCCTCACTTCTGTGATGCTATCACTCACACTTAACCTAACTTACTTGCTCTTGGCCTTGTAAGGGAATACATGTCTGGTAGAAATCCTAGTGTCCCTATCACTGTTTTGGTTAAGGGTAGGATTCACCTGCAGAATTTTGTCTATTTTCCAGTTTCAGTTAATGCCTTTGGGCCCAGCTGTCCTTAGCCACACAAATAGACCCAGTAGCCTGTATCATTCTGGATCAGAGCTGTATAATCCTCCCCAATGTTCATGCTGCTGCTGCTCCAGGTTCATTGCCATCTTGTCTAGACCTCCCTGATATGATCTGAATTATTGTGTTCTTCCAAAAATTATATTGTTGAAATCCTACCACCCAAGGTGATAGTATTTGAAAGTAGGGTCTTTGGAAGGTGATTAGGTCAGGGAATAGACCTAATCTTATACAAGAGACTGAGAGCTTGCTTCTCCTCACTTCTGCTTTGTGTGGACACAGCAAGAAGTCACTGTCTATGAGGGAGAAAGTGGGTCCTCGCTAGACACTGAATCTGCCTTGATCTTGAACTTCACAACCTTCAGAACTGTGAGAAATAAATTTCTGTCATTTATAAACTACCCAGTCTATGGTATTGTGTTACAGCCGCCCAGATGGACTAAGACGCTCCCCTTTTCAGCTTCTCTGGAGCTTGTCTTTGTGTATCTACTCCTGGTTTCTTTTGAACCCTTTCTGTTTAGCTGTTGGGCATAGAGTTCCAAACCTCAATGTGTGCCCCATAGCCTGGCAGATAGCATCGAACCCCTGGAACTCTGGAGGCCAGGCAAATTTCCTTGAGGTTGAACTAGAGTGTGGCTCTTTTTTCACAGATGGGCTGTTTGGGATTGGCACTGTGTGATGTCCCTAAGCTAGACAGAGATGGGAAAAAGGTAGCATTTAGCAGCCACTCATCATTGTTTTTCCTAAAGACACAGACAGTCTCTCCAGGCCACTGACCAAATGTTTAAAGTCCTTGGGGTAAGCCATTGGGTTTGCAATCCCTTTCTCCCTCCTGTGCCACTACTCAGGAAGAAACTCAAGGTAGAACAGAGACATTGCTGTTGTGTTTCCATGTATGAGCCAGAGACATCAGATTTTCTTTAAAGGCAGTGTCATGTCTTGTCATTTCTCAAAGTGGGTGGACCTCAGCCATTTGTCCTGACTTGTTAAGATTTGCCCTGAGAAGCAGTATGTCTGAATGAAACTCCTGCCCCCTTCTAAAACCTAGGGAAGCTGTGTCCTTTCTCTGAGCCCAAGATCTCCACAACTTTGTCTCCTACCACAGTCACCCCCAGTCACCCTCTGCCCAGCCTTCTCTCAACCCAGCACATACCTTCACCACTGGCTCTTCCTTCAGCTTCTAGCCTGCCAAATCTACTCAGAGGGTTTCCTTGGCTTCTTTATTTGTTTTGTTTGTTTTTTGCATCGTGCTTTACAGCAGAGTGTTGATTCTTTCTGTTGCTGAGTAAGGCAGTATCATGTGTCCATGACAATGGGGATTATATCTGACTCAGATTAAGTTAGCTAATAATATACATGAAGCTCCACATGCAACACTTGGTGCATGTGGTAGGAATGCAATAAATACTAGCTTGCTTGATCCTTTCTGTATGATTGTGTGCGTGCGTGTGTGTGTGTGTGTGTGTGTGTGTGTGTGTGTGTTTCCTGCAGCAAGTGATATGTAGGCAGGCTCTTCAACTTTTGCTTGGTGAAGCAGTATTATACTGTTTTGGTTAAGAGAGTGGACCCTGGTCCTCCATTGTTTGCGTTCAAATTCATCCTCTAGGCGACTTTGGGTAACAAATGATTTGCTTAACCTCTGTGCCTTAGTTTCCTTATCTGTAGAGTTGGCATTTAACTAGTTCCTATTGATAACATCGCTGTGAACATTAAATTAGTTAATATATTAAGTGCTTATAAGACCACATGCCTAGTATGTGTACTAAGTAAGTGTTATACCTGGGAGAAATATTTTCCTTATCTGTAGAGTTGGCATTTAACTAGTTCCTATTGATAACATCGCTGTGAACATTAAATTAGTTAATATATTAAGTGCTTATAAGACCACATGCCTAGTATGTGTACTAAGTAAGTGTTATACCTGGGAGAAATATCTTGTGATATTAGTAATAGAAATGGGGCTGCAGAGGTCATGGTTGTATAAAGCAGTGTGTTTTTATGACTGTGCAGCATTAATTAAGGTGAATTTCTGCTCTCCTTCTTTGGCAAAACTGGAATGAGACTGGAGCAAATTTGTGGAATGGAGGTTCCAAAACTGAGGTAAAAAAAAATCCCTCGAAGCAGCTTTGCTGGTGATTGGAGCTTCTGACTCAGCTAAGTAAGTCAGACATAATTTCTCAAACTCCATCATAAGAATTACCTGGGGCAATTGTTAGACACGCAGACTTTAGGGCTTTGCCCCAGACCTACTGAATCAGAATCTTCAGGGAGGGACATTGGAATCTGATGTCTGACAACCTAGGCAAATATTACCACCTGGCAACATTAAACACTATATCACTCAAGAAGCTTTGAGACAATGCCTGATGTCTGAATTTCATGCATTGAATGTTCTGATTTGATTGTTTTTGGGTTGTGGCATATAAGTGTGAGGATTCTTTTTTTAAAGAACAGATATTTCTAATGTGAGCCAGGGTTGTAAGGCACTAAAATAGAGAGAATCAGACTCCAGCCAGTATTGTTCAGGGTCATTTGGAGTGCATGTTAAAATGTAGTTATAGCCAGGTGTGGTGGCTCACGCCTATAATCCCACCACTTTGGTAGGCTGAGGTGAGAGGATTGCCTGAGCCCAGGGTTCGAGATCAACCTGGGCAACTTGGCGAGACCTCATCTGTACAAGAAATCAAGAAAAATTAGCTAGGCGTGGTGGCGTGCTTCTGTAGTTCCAGCTACTTGGAAGGCCGAGGAGGAATGATCGCCTTGGTCCAGCAGTTTGAGGCTGCGGTGGCCGTGAGTGTGCCACTGCTCTCCAGCCTGGGTGACAGAGTGAGACTCTGACTCAAAAAAAAAAGTAAAGTTATAAGCCCCAGCCTGCACAATTGAATTGTTCAGTAGTAGGAGTGGAATGAGGGTGGGAGTAAGTAGAGGCCTTGGAATTTGCAATGAAAACAGACTTTCCGTGTGATTTTTCTGCATGCTGGTCTTTGAGAGCTACCTGCTGAATGGTGTTTTCCTCTAGTAGGCATGTGTGAAAGTAGTTCAATGAATGTCACTGGGTCATTGCATTATTTCCTTCTCTTCTAAACCAATCTGTTAGAAAAGTGTTTATCCATGTACTGTAGGTAAACTCAATACTTGCTCTCTTTTTTGCCGCTACTGTTGAGTTGGGGTCTTGCTCTGTTACCCACGCTAGAGTGCAGTGGCACAGTTATAGCTCAGCATAGCCACAGACTCCTGGGTTCAGCCTTAAACTCTGTCTCAGCCTCCCGAGTAGCTGGGACTACAGGTTTGTGCCACCATGTCTGGCTAATTTTTCGATTTTTTTGTAGAGATGAGGGCTTGCTATGTTGTCTAGGCTCATCTTGAACTTCTGGGCTCAAGCAATTATCCCAATTCAGCCTCTCAAATTGATGGGATTACAGGCATGGACCACTGTGCCCAGATTAGTACTTGCTCTCTTTTGATTGGTATAAGGTTTATAGGTAGTTGTCTCATTTTTAATATGCTTTGATTTCCCTGGCAGAAACTTATGGGAGTTCTTTTTGTTTTTGCATGGCCACATGAATGTAACAGGTCAGATGACAAAACCAGGTCAATGTGCTGCAGAACACAGTTGGCTGAACAGGTTGTGTTGTTCAGCATAGGATGTCTGTGTTCTCAAGGCTGTTAAACCAAGGGTCTGAAACCACTGAATGCCAGTGGTGGGTTTGTGTATGTTACAGAAATGGATGCATAAGGCAGCCAAAGCCTGATGGCACTGAACAGTTACATGCTTAACTTCTCCTGTGACCTAATTAATATTCAGCTCGCCAGTGAACACTAATATTTGGGTATTTCTTTTTTTTTTTTT
>NW_007246491.1:369091-382564 GCF_000164805.1 Carlito syrichta
CAGACTGGAGTGCAGTGGCCGCTCCTGGCCACTGCAGCCTCGACCTGCTGGGCTCCGGCGATCCTTCCGCCTCAGCCTTCCAAGTAGCCAGAATTACAGGCCCGGCTGATTTTTTGATTTATTGTAGAGATGAGGTCTTGCTGCCCAGGCGGGTCTCGAACCCGCGGGCTCAGGCAATCCACTCACCTCAGCCTCCCAAAGGCGCGGGATTACAGGCTGAGCCACCGAGCCTGGCTAATATTTGGGTTTTTAGTGTACTTTTTCTAGATCCTTGCTATTTAAAGTGGGTTGTAGGCCAGCATCACATGGAAGTCTGTTAGAAATGCTAATTCTTGGTTGAGTACGGTGGCTCACACCTACAATCCCATCACTTTGGGAGGCCAAGGCAAAAGGACTGATTGATCCCAGGAGTTTGAGACCAGCCTAGGCAACAGAGCAAGACCTGGTCTCTACAAAAAAGTTAAAAAAAAAAATGAGCCAGGTTTGGTGGTGTGCACCTGTAGTTCCAGGTATTCAGGAGGCTGATGTAGAAGGATTACCTGAGCCCAGGAGGCTGATGCTGTGGTATGCTGTAATTGTGCCACTGCACTCCAGCCTGGATAACAGGTGAGACCCCAACTCAAAAAAAAAAAAAAAAAAGCAGGCTCTCAGGACCCACCCCAACAAGCCCAACATGCTGGGTTTGCCTGACAATGTGGCATCCTGTTTTTCTTTTGTTTATGTTTACCAGTTTTTTATACAGAATATCACAAAAGATGCAGCCGAACAAACAGATGGAAGAGACACACAGGGCAAGACATGTAGGAAGGAGCAGGAGATTGCCCTCTCTGGGGTGCCACCCTCTAGAAACCTCCATCCAAGCCTTGTCCACAGGAGTTTTTTTCAAATTATTATTATTTTAAATAAGTTTTTTGTTTTAAATATGTGAGGTACAGTTCAGGGCTAGGTATACAAATGTTCATTATGCAGGTACCCTCATCCTGTTTTTCTACATCATACTCACTGACTTCTGTTCATATGAGTTTAGCCTCCATGAGTCTGATTAACTTCAAGATACTGGTGAAATAATTCCTGACCCTGGGCAGAGGTGAATTCATCAAGAGAATGTCACTAAATGGGTGGACAGTTGACTTTCATTGGATGACCACCCTTCTTGTTTTGTGGTCCCCTTTAACTTCAGCACTGACATACACTACAGGTGGCCTCAGATAACCATATGGGACCCACTTCCATTCTGGCATGTGTATTACAACAAACTCTTCCTTTCTGTGTAACTGTGCTTCCTCAAGCTGCTGTGCAGACAGCCTGTACTTCAGTAGTTTGTGAGAGTCTTGCAGATGGTGAAGGAAGGAGCCTTACTTGTGGAAATGCCATAGAGTACATATGCCTATAAATTATATATATATATATATATTTCCATTAAATTAAATTAATTAATTATTTTTTGACAGTCTCGCTCTGTTGCCCAGGCTGGAGTGCAGCGGCACCCTCACAGCCACCCCAGCTTCAACCTGATGGGCTCAGGCAATTCTCCAGCCTCAGCCTTCCAAGTAGCCAGAACTGTAGGCGCGTGCTACCACACCCAGCTCATTTTTTGATATACTGTAGAGACGAGGTCTCACCAAGTTGTCCTGGTTGGTGTCGAACCCCTGAGCTCAGGCAATCCTCTTACCTCGGCCTCCCAAAGTGCTGGAATTACAGCCTTGAACCACCATGCCTAGTCATTTTTTTTCATTTTAAAGACTACTTACTTAGAGTTGTTTTAGGTTCACAGCAAAACTGAGAGGAAGGGAGAGAGATTTCTCATGTATCCCTGTCCCCACACATGCATAACCTCCCCCATTATCAACATTTCCCATCAGTTGTGGGTACAATGTCATTTTAAAAAATTAATTGAAATGCATATTTTATTTGGACTTCCTTAGATTTTATTTAATAATCTTTTTCTGTTCCAGGATTCCATATTACATTTAGTCATCATCTCTCTTTAGGCCGCTTTTGGCTAAGTTTCTCGGACTTATCTTGTTTTTAATGAACTTGACAGTTTCGAGGCTCACTTTGAGAGTGTTTTTAGACTGTCCCTCATTATTTGGGATTGGTCTGATATTTTTTCTCATAGTTAAAGTGGGGTTCTGGGTTTTTAGAAGGACGACCACAGAAGTAGAGTATTTTTCTCATCACATCATATCAGGGATATGGACTACCTTTTTAAAGAACTTATCCTCAAATGCAGTCACATTCTGCGGTACTGGGAATTAGGACTTCAACATGCAAATTGTGGAGGAATACCATTAAGCCCATAACTCTCCTTAAGAGAGTCTTGGATAGATACATATTTTTGCTAAACATGAACTAGAAGCAGCAATCATTGGTTATGTTCTTTAGTTTTACCTTACTGACACTACTATCACTGACATCAAGAAATATTGTACCTCCTCTAGGACAGTCTAAGACATATGCATTTGGGAGTAGGGACTGGGGAATTAGTCACTTGGCAATGGGAATGCTTGAAATGGGAATGCTATGACTGAGCATCTTCAGCTGCTTGAGACCATGGGGTATCCAAATGGAAAGGGGGAAGTGAGAGGAGTTTCAGGGCAAGCTGTATAAAAGAGGCAGTGGTACATTAAATAGGAAGTCTTACATTTTGTGCAAGATGGCTGTGCCTGTTAGTGAAAAACATTTCTTTAGCTTCTTGATCACTCACAGACTCTATATGCATGACCTCAGGTTCAAATATATATGAAAATCAGATGATTTATATAGCAAGAGTAGATACTTCTTTGTATACCTGTCACTCAATGTGAGGAAGAAGAAACTCTGTCTCTATTTTTAGCTTAGGGTTACATTTAAAAAGACCTCCTGGCTTGATGTATACCTTGCCAGAAAGGGTAGGGGTATTGCATGCTGAATACATATCCCTTGATCCTAAGCTCAATCTTTGAAGCTAAGTTCATTATGACCTTAAAGACAACAAATTCTGCTAGTGGTTCAGTGTCTTTAGCTTATTCAGCCATGGCAGAAGGTAATGGTGTCGAGTTTTAGTACTTCCTGCTTCATGTCATACAGTTATCTTCTAAGGCCGGTAACAACTTGGGACAAAAATGGGGATGCTTCAAGTAAAAGACAACAAGTTTGAATGGAGAGCACCTGAACCGTGTTGCTGATTTCTCATCTGTGGCAGTCTACTAGTTGCCTTCCTAAATTTCATTTTTAACTTCTCCTTTAGCAACAGAACTGTAGCTCAGTTAAAGGCTATACTTCCCTCCTTTGCAGCCAAGTGTGGCCACATGATTAAATTCATCCAATAAGATGCAAGTAGAAGTGTTGTGGGAAGACTCTAGAAAGGCTATTGAACTAGGTCCTTCCAGAAAGGGCAGATACTCTCTTGTTTCTTTCCCCTTTTCTCCTTCTTCTGGTCTCAGAGATGATGGCTGGAATTCCAGCAGGCATCTTGGGCCATGAAGTAATCTTGAAAATAGAAGCCTAATGTGAGGATCACAGAGCAGAAAGACAGGTGACACACAAGTCCTGAATGAAGAAGTGGCAATACAAGCATGATTATGTGCAGACTTGAAAAAAGATTTTAATAGGAAAGAAATAAATCCTTTTATAGTAAGACATTCTTCTTCTCCCCCCACCTCCTCCACCCCTGTTATATGCAGCCAAACCTTATTCTGACTTAATAAACCTTGGGTACACATTAAAATCATCTGGGGAATCTGTTTAAAAATACTACTGCCTGGACTTATCTCCAGAGATTCGGATTTCTTTGGTTTGGCATAGGACCCAGGCAAGTGCCATTCTCAAAAACACCCTAAGTGACTCTAATGTGTGACTAAGGTTGAGGACCATTGTCCTTATTGACACTCTCTCTGCTCTAAGTAACTACTGTTTGAAGAATTGTGGTTTCTGGTACCATTATGGCACTTGTTCTATTTCTTTGTTTTTTTGAGTTGGAGTCTCACTCTGTCATCAAGGCTGGAGCGCCATGGCATGCTCATGGCCACCCCAGCGTTGATCTGCCAGACTCCAGAGATCCTTCCGCCCAGTCTTTCAAGTAGTCTGAACTACAGGCAAGCACTGCCATGCCCGGCTAATTTTTTTACTTATTGTAGAGACGAGGTCTTGCCAAGTTGCCTGGGCTGGTCTCAAACCCACAGGCTCAGGAAATCTACTTACCTCAGCCTCCCAAAGTGCTGGGATTACAGGCTGAGCCACCAAACTTGGCCTATTTCTAATTTAAAAATTAGTTTTATTAATACATAGTAGATGTATACATTTTGGGTGTACATGTGATCATTTAAAAAAAAATTTCAATAGTTTTGGGGGATACAAATAGTTTTGGCCTTGGCTTTAAAAGTACCACCACCTCCACCTGTGTGAATTTTACCCAATAAGTGATTTTTTTGTTCCTCCACCTTTTCTCCCCTCCCCCTTCTGAGTCACTAGTGTCTATGATACCATTCTCTATCTTTGCATATTCTTAATTTAGCTCTCACTTATAAGTGGACATGCGGTGTTTGGTTTTTGTTCCTGAGTTAGTTTGCTTAAGGATGATGTTCTCCCTGTACGATGTCCACTTGTATATCTAATCCTGAATTGTACCCCATATCTTTAAAATAAAAAATATATTTAAAAATAAAAATAAAAAGAATGATGTTCTCCATTTCAATCCAAGTTGCTGCAAAAGACATTATTTCATCATTTTTGGTAGCTGAGTGGTATTTCACAGTGTATATATACCATGTTTTCATTATCCACTGATTGTTTGATGGGCATTTGGTTTTATTCCACATCTCCACAATTGTGAATTGTGCTGTGATGAACATGTGGGTGCAGGTGTCTTTTTAATGTAGTGATCTCTGTTCCTTAAGGTATATACCTAGTAGTGGGATTGCTGGAGAAATGGTAGATCTACTTTTAGTTCTTTGAGTAATCTCCATACCACTTTCCATAGAGGTTGTACTAATTTACACTCCCACCAACAGTGTGTAAGCATTCCCTTTTCTCTGTATCTGAGTCAGAATCTATTGTTTTTTGATTTTTTAATAATGGGCATTCTGACTGGTATAAGGTGGTATCTCATTGTGGTTTTAATTTGCATTTCCCTGATGATCAGTGATGTTGGGCATTTTTTTCATATGCTTGTTGGTCATTTGTATATCTTCTTTTGAGAGCTGTCTATTCATGTCATTTGCCTACTTTTTAATGGGATTATTTGCTTTTCTCTTGATGATTTGTTTGAGTTCTTTGTAAATTCTAGATATTAGTCCTTTGTCAGATGTATAGTTTGTGAATATCTTCTCCCATTCTGTAGGTTGCCTATTTGCTCTGTTGTTTAATTCCCTATCTCTCCCTATATATAAAAATTAGCTTAAGATGGATTAAAGACTTAAATGTCAGACCTGAAAATCCTAGAGGAAAACCTAGGAAAAACTCTTCTGGACATCAGCCTAGGCAAAGAGTTATTTGTGGCTAAAACCCCAAAAGCAAACGCAACAAAACCAAAAATAAACAAGTGGGGCTTATTTAAACTAAAAAGCTTCTGCAGTTTTTCTATTTCTATAGCTCTGTTAGGAAAGGGACTAGTACTAGGGATAACCTAAAAGATAACTAATTTGAAACAATTTGTGTTTTAGCTATTGAAAACTATTTTGGAGATTTGAATGTTAATATGGATATCAGCAGCTTTTGAGACTCAGAAAGCATCAAGATAATGACTCTATCTCCGAAGCCTGCATAATATTGCTTTACTTCTGAGGAAATAAGGGAAACTTTAGCCTTCCACACGTTTCTTCTCTCCACCAAATCCAACTGTACTTCTCCCAGAGATTGCAATGAATTTAGCAGCAGAGGCATATTACAATAAATATGCCTTAAAAGTTGAGCTGTAGGTGAGCTGGGTTGAAGGGGAACAAGGGTAGCTTTTAGATTTCTATTTTCCAAGAACACAGTAAATTCTTGAGTGTCTGTGAAGAATCAATGGGAGTTAATAAACCCAACCTAATTTCTCAGGCTGTCAATCATACCTATTTGACAGTGATTCCTCTCTTTCCTGTAGTGTTCTGTTAGCTCCAATCCCTTTTACAAAGTTTTAGGGTGCTAACCACTAATTTTATTTTAGAATGCATTCTATAAAGTTTGTAATTTACAGATCAGTGTCTAATACTCATGCCTTTGTGTTTGTTAGTAGCAAGATCAAATTTTGTCATGTGGTAAGAGCAGTTTGAGATATATGGTGTCAAAATACCCTCCCCTAGTTTATTCTGGGTTATTTGCTACAAAGTCATGAGTGGGGAGAAGTAAATAACTGAGAAGTGTGTAATCAACTTGATTGTGAATGATAAAGAAGTTTACCATATTGTACTTTATTTTTTTCAGCATCAGTTTCCATCTAGGCATCTTAGTGTCTTAGAAACAATTAGTATTAACTGATACACACACACACACACACACACACACACACACACACACTATATCATATATATGTGTATAGTATATATTCACTTGTATATTATTACATTAGAAATTATCAGTATGTTAGAAATGTACTATTTGGGAAATATCAGTAGGCTAGAAATAATGAGTTAACTGTAGGCTGCAGGTAATAGAAGGGGGAGTACATTTGGCTTATGCAAGAAGGAAGATTGATTAGTCCACATAATCAGAAGTACAGATATAAGATGTTTTAGTGAGTGGCGATTTAGCAGTTCAGCAACATCATCAAGGACCTCAGCTGTTTCCATCTTCCACCCTGCCATCCTCACCATGGCAGCTAGTGTCTTGTAAAGTGGCTGCAGCAGCTCCAAGCATCTTATCGTTATTCAGCAGTGGCCAGAAGCACATGCTTTTTCCTTATGTCTCTTGTCAATAACAAGACTTTCCAAGACGACTTTTAGCTGGTTCCCCCCTTGCAGTTCATTGGCCAGAGTTGTGTCAGAGTTGTGCCATTACCTTGTACTGGCAGAGGGGATGGAAACACTGATAGACTTTTACAACTCAAGTGACCCTTCTCCCCTTTCCCATGCTAGAGAGGGGCCAGACTCACTGAAGCCTGTGACTACAGCTGCCTGTAATAATTAGGGTTCTGTTGGTCTCTTACTGGTTCTATAAAAGGAATAAAAAGGAGTACTACTATATCCAGTAAGTAACAAGCTCTAAGACTTAGGTTAAAATATGGAGTTTGATAATTATTGTGTGAGAGATTTATTATGACTCATTATGGAAAAGTAACATATTGCTAACATTCAAAATTGAAGTTAAAGTGGACACAGTCTGTCTTAATCTCAAAGAGGCTTCATTTTGAGCCAGATCTGGTGTGACCAATTGTTCCAGTTTGCCTGGGATCAAGAGGGTTACCTAAGCCACAAGGCTTGGTCTTTCTGGCTACCAGCTCCCATCCTGAAGCTATCTAGGGGCTCACCAAGAATTGCTTCAGTAGAACACAAAGTAGTCCTATTGCCCTTATCACAAGAAATATCAAGGTTTTTTGGAGTTCTGTGCCAGCACATGGAGAAAAAACCCAAATATATATTCCTCATTTTTCTGTAGCTCCTGATAAGACACATTCTGAGTCTCTCCCACCATAAATGTAACAATAATATTTACAAAGCTTATTCTCCTAATGCAAACAGTAAGAGAAAGGGGACATATTGACGTGTATGCCCCACTACACTACAAAAACATAGTTCGATTCCTTTCCTTTTTTTTTTTTCGAGTTGGAGTCTCACTCTGTCGCCCAGACTGGAGTGCAGTGGCCGCTCCCGGCCACCGCAGCCTCCACCTGCTGGACTCCGGCGATCCTTCCGCCTCAGCCTTCAAAGTAGCTGGAACTACAGGCGTGTGCTACCACGCCCGACTAATTTTTTGATTTGTCAAAAGAGATGAGATCTCACCAAGTTGCCCAGGCAGGTCTCAAACCCGTGGGCTCAGGCAATCCACTCACATCAGCCTCCCAAGACACGGGATTACAGCCTGAGCCACCGAACCCGACTGATTCCTTTCCTTTTTAAAAATGATCTTGTACTATAATTTATCCCATCTATCTCAATTATCTTGTGTCTTTTACATTTGCCCTTAAATATACATTAAAATGTATTTAATTATTTTCACATCTTTCTTTAGGTGACCATCTATCTCCTCATCTTACAATCAAATTTCTTGACCATACTGCCTACTTGCTAACTTCATTTTCTTACCTCCAGCTCATTTTTCAGCCTGTTCCAATCTGGCCTTCATCTCTTCCACTTTCTGGATCTTGTTGACATCAACATTGACCTCTAATATCACTAATTCAGTGGAGCCCTTGGGTCTTGCTTGAACTTTCATCATCATTTGACTATGTTCTCTCATTGCTTCTCACAGCTTTCTAGTCCTTTTGCTATCATGTAATACATGATCACTTGGTCCCTTGCCTTTCTTCCTACCACTCTGGCCACCCCCCTTCTCCTCCTCCCTCTTCTTTTTTAAAAAAATGCTTTTCTATTCATTTTTTTTTTTGAGTTGGAGTCTTACTCCGTCACCCCGACTGGAGTGCAGTGGCACGCTCCCCGCCACCCCAGCCTCACCCTGCTGGGCTCCGGCAATCCTTCTGCCTCAGCCTTCCAAGTAGCTGGAACTGCAGGCGCATGCTACCATGCCTGGCTAATTTTTTTGATTTATTGTAGAGATGAGGTCTTGCCAAGTTACCCAGGCGGGTCTCGAACCTGCGGTCTCAGGCAATCCACTCACCTTGGCCTCCCAAAGCACTGGGATTACAGACTGAGCCACCAAGTCTGGCCTCATTCTTATTTTTAAGAGGCAAAGGCAAGAGGATTGCCTGAGACCAGAAAATAGCCAGGGCAACTTGGCAAGACCTTGTCTCTACAATAAATCAAAAAATTAGCCAGGCATTGGGTGTAAACCTGTAGTTCCAGGTACTTGGAAGGCTGAGGTGGAAGGATCACCTGAGCCCAGCAGGTCAAAGTTGTGGTAGCCATGAGTGTGCCATTGCACTCCAGCTTGGGTAACAGTGAGATTCTGATGTCAAAAAAATTAAAAAATTAAAAAAGTTAGGTTCTAGCTTTTTTCACCTTAAACTTGATAACTCTGTAGGCTAAATCACATTCGTGACATTAATAACCACAGATAAGCAGACTACTCCTAAATCAGTATTTTCACGGACCTGTTGTCAAAGAGCCTAAAGACGTTTTCATTGTATATCTTACCTTGAATTCAACATGTGTGAGTTGGGATTTTTTTTTCAAAACCATCTACCCAATTGTTTTGATCAGAAACATGGATTAAACATTGAGTTATTGAACTCCCACATCTCCAACATCCAATGAGTCTCCCACTCCTAGGAATTTTCTTTGTTAAGTAATGTGTGAAGCTGTTCACTTCTCTCCAACCCCATTTCTACTACCACCACCATCTCTCACCTGTAATGCAACAGTCTCTCGCCTAGAAGCACTTGCATTAAAATTTTCTTCCCTTCAACCTATTTCTACACTACAGCCAAGGTGATTATTTTAAAAAACAACAACAAAAAACAAGTCTTGGGCAGGTGTGATGGCTCATGCCTATAATCCCAGCATTGTGAGAGGCCATAATAGGAGGATTGTTTGAGGCCAGGAGTTTAAAACCAGTCTGGGTAACATAGTGAGTCAAAAAATGTATACCCTTTTTAAGAAAGGAAAAAAACTATATTAAAATTGTAATACTTAATAAGATGAATACAAGTCACGTTTGACTTCTGCAATTACAAGAGGTGCTCAAAGTGGTTACCATCAGCATAGACACTTCTGATTACGGTGAACATCTCTTAAAATGTGTATACTTTTTTTTGGCACCCCCTGATTATATATATACAGGGGTACCAAAAATGTATTCACATTTTAAGTATGACGTTTACTCAAAAGATAGCGTTAATCAAATGGATGCTAGTGTCACCATGCAACAGGCAGGGCAGTCAAAAAAAATTGTGAAAGCACAATTGAGCGAACGTCATACTACACATTGCTGCTGTAATTTAACTCAACTTTGAAAAGCAGTACATCGATAACATCTCTTAAAATGTGTATACATTTTTTGGCATTCCCACACATACCTGCATACACAGATCTGGTAATGGCAAGTTTTCAAAAGGCTTCCCAGGGTCTTTTAGCTCAACTCTTAAACTTACAAATATCCTTCTTTATCATCTGACTGACACTTTCACCCTAATTTCAAAATATTCTTCTTCAAACCTTCCACAATTCATCTCTATTGAAGTCTTTAAATTTCTCAAACGAACCATGCGTTTCTGCCCTATGCCCTTAGAACAAGCAGTTTTCTCTGCCTTGAATGAACACACTTTTCCTGTTTATTTTCTGACTCCTACTAATCCGGATCTCAGCCCAAATGGCAGTTTCATAAGGAGACCTTTCCTGTGGGCCACTAGCTGTTAACTCTTGACTCCACATTAGCATCAATTGGGGAAGTTTTAAAATAATCAATTATCCAATTTTACTGCTCTGGGATGGGGCATGAATCAGAATCACATGGAGGGCTTGTTAGACTCTGTCACCCAGTGCTGTCAATGCTGCTGGTCACACTTTGAAACCATTGCTCTAGATGAGACTAAGCGTAGGGTCAAATGAAGTGCTTCCATGGCATGTGTGTGTACCATAGCACACCACTCATCACACTTTATTATTATTATTATTTTTGCAAATTGTCTTTCCTGCCTGAATGGAAGGGTATTCCTTTCTTTGTGAGGTAGGGCGCCCTGGATTTTTTGTTTTCCTTTGTATCCCTAAGGTCTAGCATTGTGCCTAGAACATAATAAGGATTTATTTAACATTTGTTGAATGAATGAAAGGACATATTTAGGTAAGAAGGCACTGTCTAGACTATGCATGAATCACTTAAGGCAGTAATAATATAGAGGTAAAACTAAGGTTTTCCCCTGTGTCTTTCTTAAATTGTTTCAAATTTGTTTGATTTTGGTTTGCTATTCATTTAAAGTCTTATTGAAGGCAGCGTATGTGCCTTGAGGTGCCTCTATACCCTAATTCTCCTTCTCATCTCTACCACTACCCTCAACATACATAAAGAGCGACACGTGAATATATTTTGTCTGATTATGGTGCAAGATAATCTCATGAAGATCTGACACTTATTTGTTGCATGTCTATGTTTGCTCATGTTTGTGTGTATGGTAGTGTATATTTTAGGAATGTCTTAAGTTGAAGAGAATCATGGGAGACTACAACTTGCACGTTGTGTAGTGCTCCATTGCCAACAAATTTAATTCTTTAAATTGACCAAGCAAAACTTCCTTTAGCCCTGATAGTGTTGTTGTAGATTGAATTACATTTTTTGAGGGATGTTCTGAAGTAGATCAAAAACCTTCTATTGCCTGCACACTATCCTGAACTTTTTATTTCTTGAGTGAAAAACCAGCATAAATCATAGTTTGTATTTACAAAATATTGTATGCTAACTTAACATTTATTGACTACTTTCTATATGAAACATAATCCTAGAAACGAGACACATTTTCTGCCCTCGTTTACAGTTTTGTATGGGATGCAGGCAAGTAAGCCAATGATTAAAATACCATGGAGTAAGTGTTGGAATAAGTAGAATAAGTGTGTAGAGACTACCTTGTGAATACCCAAGCCTCCTTCCAGACAAGCAGGGACCTGCTGGATTATGTTTCAACAACACAGGGTATTAGTCTGAGAGTGGTGAGGGTGATAATGCAGGTTATCTCTTGTCTGTGGGTCATATCTAGGGGCACATTTTGAGACACAGAGAATTTGAAGAAATGCCAAATAAAGAAAAATATTAGACTATTCAACCCACCCCTGGGGATTCAAAGAGGAGGTCCAGCAGTAGCATGCATACCAGAAAATGTGTACAATTTTATATTTATATATGTGGATCTTTTGAAAGGAAAGCTCAGTTTTCTCATGCTCTCAAAAGGGCCTATGATTTCTACAAGAATTAGAACCGTCGCTCTGATGTGTACATTGATGGAAAAGGGAGATGAATTGATAAGGAAGTGATCCCGTGGTTCTCAGTAGAGTTGTACTGGGACTTCCCTAGGATTTCCCCCTTAAATACAGATGTAATCTGTGGTAGATGATACATTTAAAAAAATTTAAAAGTCAAACCAAACTTTGCACGTACTATGGTAACCCAGTAAGGGGATTTGGGTCGAGTTATTTTGTGAGGCAAGAAATTTAAGAAAAACATCATTGTGTACTCATAAATTCTGGTTTTTGTATGTAACTACCCTATCAAGATGCCTAAATCTACAACTAACACCATGACTACTACTCCAGTGACTTCTATTAGAAATTATAAATTGTGCTTATTATATGCCAGAGGCTCTAGGTATATTTTACTGATTTTCACAGCAATTATACATGACAGTTATTATCTGTATTTTATAGATGAGGAAACCAAAGCCCAGCCAGGCTAGGAAACTTATTCTAGATTAGACAGCTTATTTTCGGGGGGAGGGCACAATTTGAACCTTGTATTGGCAGATTGAAATGTCTGTGTTCTTTTCATTGCTTTATCCTGATTTACTTTTTTGGTAATGTGGGTTAGTCAAGGTATTCCTAGTTTCAACTAGGAATTCCTAGTTTCAACTATTTTAACTGAAATAAAGTTGAACTAGCTTTAATAAAAAAGGAAAACTTATTATTTAGAGTGTCTTGAAGAGTCTAAAAATAGGAATCCAGCTGGTTTCTAGAACGGACTAGACATGAGAGCTGGAAAGCCATAATTCTTTCTCTGACTCTTATTTTACCTCCTTTCTTGCACATCTGTTTTATTGCTCTCTTTCTCTGGCTTTCTCTACTGCTTATATAGATGATGGAATATGGCTGCCACACATAGGCATTAACTCCAAATTCCAAATTCCTGGTAGAGAAAAATCTGATTGGCTCTGCTTCAAACAGACAGCCATCCTGAGTCCAATAACCTCTTAGCCAAGAATGTAGAATTACACCATCTGAACATGGCTGCCATGGGATTTGAAGGTACTCTTCTTTACAGGTAGGAATGTCTGACTCCTGTCTTTCCTCATTCATCTGGTTTGGCTGTACCCCGCTCTGTGAACTCTAATTATCACATGGAGAAGCCTAAGAGTTTCCCTCCAGGTATGAACCATGATTATAGTCCTTTTTTTTTTTGAGTTGGGAGTCTCACTCTGTCACTCAGACTGGAGTGCAGTGGCCGCTCCTGGCCACTGCAGCCTCAACCTGCTGAGCTCCAGCGATCCTTCCGCCTCAGCGATGCTGCCATTCCTGGGAGAAAAACAAAAGTGAGGTACATGGAAGGCCCCAGAGGAGCCCTATCCTCCCACCCTCACCCTTCCTCACCTGGCTGTTGAGAGAGAGCCCTGGCCCCTGAGTACAGAACCACTTCTCCCAGTACAGCCCGGAATTCTGGCTGCTGCACACATGTGATAAACCAGCGAGTCACATTACCCCA
>NW_007246491.1:382584-425247 GCF_000164805.1 Carlito syrichta
CTCTGTCACTCAGACTGGAGTGCAGTGGCCGCTCCTGGCCACTGCAGCCTCAACCTGCTGAGCTCCAGCGATCCTTCCGCCTCAGTCTTCTAAGTAGCTGGAACTACAGGCATGCGCTGCCATGCCCGGCTTATTTTTGATTTATTGTAGAGATGAGGTCTACGCCAAGTTCCCCGGGCGGGTCTCGAACCCACGGGCTCAGGCAATCCACTCACCTCACCCTCCCAAAGCGCTGGGATTACAGGCTGAGCCACTGAACCCGGCTGGTTATAGTCCTTTTAAGAGCAAACAAGACTAGGATAGGTTTGGCCAGTATGCTGTCATGTCAATGACTTTCCTCTTTTAAAGCACATTCTCACCATTCCCCCAATTTCATTCCTTATAGCCAAGTTATCTGTGCTCTGTCCCTCTCTCTCCCTCCCTCTCTCCCTCTCCCTGGCTTCCCCTCTCTCCCTTTCTTCCTTGGGAGTACAGTTAGAGTATCTGCTCAGAAGAAATCACCCACCTCCTTTGAAACTTAACTTTTCCCTTGGGCCATAATAGCAACAGCTCCACTGACTCCCTTTGCCAAGATAAAGTGAATAAAACACTCTCCAAACCTGTTTTGCTTACTCTCTCTTGATGATAATATTGAGAGGCCTTTACTTATCATTACTTATCCAGAAGTGGGTCCTATTATTCTCAATGGGCACATTGAGAAAAATAAATTCACCTAAGTCTTTAAGGAACAAATGGTGGTCACCAACTCTTATCAATTGAAATCGCTCCAAGGGAAGGAGATCAAATGTCAACATTCAGTTACATACACATATACTTTCTATTTTCTTCAGCTGTAATGAAAAAAAATGCAAAGGGAAGCATTGATTGTTACTTGTTTGTAAGCCCAAACTTATAAATGCTTAGTGTTCCAAAAGTTTGTTTGTAGGTCAGTTGTTTGGAACTTGGAACTTATTTTTGCTATGGAAACAATACTTTATTTGCTAGTTTAGGTTTCTAGCCAAACTGTATGATCATTTGGTCTATAATGTAGCTGAAATGCTCACTGTGACCTTGAAATCTTCCTTGCCCCTTAAAATTGAAGTCTGAACTCTTGTCAATAGCCCTGAATTCATTAGCTTCTTGGATACTCATTTCCCTGAGCTTCTCTAAAGTTTGATACTCTCTGAAACTTTTATTTTCTCTTAACCTAAAGTAGGTAGGGAGACACAACAGATGAAAAAAAGTGGATGATGGACGTAGGCTCCAGGTATTGAAAGATGCAGGGGTGGTAGATGGTGCAAAAGGAAGGATAGGGCCGAGTAGGGGAGTGAGTTTTATGTACTTAGAGACGCTCATGAAAAAGATGGAGGAGGCTAGAGAAGAGGAATAGGCAGAAAGGAATGATTGGCAACTTTTGATAAACAGGTGTTGCCATTAGTTATTCATTGTTTGCATTTGAAAAATTTATTAGCTAATTTTTTTTTTTGAGTTGGAGTCTCACTCTGTTGCCCAGAGTGGAGTGCAGTGGCCGCTCCCGGCCACCGCAGCCTTGACCTGCTGGGCTCTGGCGATCCTTCCGCCTCAGCCTTCCGAGTAGCTGGAACTACAGGCGCGCGCTACCACACCCGGCTCATTTTTGATTTATTGTAGAGATGAGGTCTCGCCAAGTTGCCCAGGAGGGTCTCGAACCCATGGGCTCAGGCAATCCACTCACCTCAGCCTCCCAAAGGTGCGGGATTACAGGCTGAGCCACCGAGCCCGGCAGCTAATTTTTTTTTGTATGCAGTATTTTTGAGTTGTTCTTTCCCCTCAATTAGCCTTCAATAAACAATTTTACAGCATTCCTCATTTGTTTAGCTGAATACCTGAACTTTCTTCCCTGGGATAAAGCTTGTGACTGCATGGAATCCAGCCAGGTAATGGGAAGGTATGAACTGGCCTCTCATCGAACCCACAGCTGTGTAATGTAACCACTGTGTGCCTTTGTGAGGCTCCTGCTTGTGTGGCTTTAGCAGATGAGTTCATTTTGTTTTCTGGAACCAGACAATTTTACATTCTCAGCAAACAGATGAACAACAAGAGTGAAATAAGATCTTGTACTGAAATAGTCCTTGAGTCATTCTCTTCGACTGTTCACACATACAAGAAATTTGCCCCTTCCTTCTTGCAGAAGGCCAGTGCTGAGAATTCAATGCACTCAGAGTTATTGGACTCTCTTCTCAATGTGTTTTTTTTTCTTGGTTAAGATTGATATCCTGCTAATATGTGAATATTGTCTAATTTGTTTTGGCAGAACACCTGGCCTTTTGCCCTAATTAGATGTTTAAAAATAGAATTAAAAGTTTTGCATCAATCTTCTATTTTTGTCCTCCTCCTTTTTTTTTTTTTTTTGAGTTGGAGCCTCACTCCTTTGCCCAGGCTGGGATGCAGTGGCACGCACACTCATGGCCACCCCAGTTGACCTTCTGGGTTCCTGTGATCCTTCCGCCTTAGCCTTCCGAGTAGCCAAAACTACAGATGTGTGCTACCACACCCGGCTATTTTTAATTTTATTGTAGAGATGAGGTCTTGCTAAGTTGCCTGAGCTGGTCTCGAACCCGCGGGCTCGGGCAATCCACTCGCCTTGGCCTCCCTGGGTTTACAGGCTGAACCACCAAGCCTGGCCTGTCCTCCTTCTAAAACAGGTCCTGGCATGAGAAAAAAGGAGCCTGATTTCACCTATAACTTTATTTTCGGAAGCAAGGGTGCTCTAGTTGAAACTCACTTTACTCTGTCGTTGGGTTCTAGTGCATTTGTGCCAGGAATTGTGTGACCTCAAGAAAGTCAATTCATCTTTCAGTGCTCAGTTTCCTCATCTCTAAAATGATAGTGATAAAGCCTCAACTGAAGGGTTGTTATAAGATTAATGAGACGATTTTGTGAAAGTACTCAGATGAGATAAAATTGCTGTATTAATACAGATTGTGATTTATTTTCAAAGATTAGAACTATCCTTCCTCTATAACAAAGTACTTCACAATGAGCAAGGAGTACTTAATTCATTTAAAGATTACTTATTTTAAACCAAGCATCAATGCCTTTTATTCAATCTTTGCTGGAAGGGGATAATTATATTCAGTCTTTGTGATTCCATTCTCCATTTGATTTTAAAAAAAAGCAGTATAAAACCATAGTTGAATTCAGGGCATAGTGTGGATCACAATGTCTCATCCTGCTCATTTGTGGGTATTTATTGTCATCATGCTTTCTGGTAAGAGACATAAACTGATGTAATATCACAGGAACATCACAGGCAATCTGAACTGTTGAACTGAAATAACCAGCATGAACTGGGAAGGCAGTCACCCAGGTTTACAGCATTCTTTTGAGAATGATGCTATTTGATTTCTGCCTTATCTCTCATTTTGATAGCCACCAGTATGTCCTGCAACATATATGTTGTCCAGGGTCCTGTAGAAGCATGTATAAAAACTGCAGCTTGAAAAGACTGGGGCTTTTTTTTTTTTTTTTTAAGGATTAAGTGGCACTATGTAATAACATTATTCTCTAAAGTTTTGTCTCTGTTGTTCAACTCATGAATGAATTACTTCCACTGAAAGAGGATGACAGTTTGGATTGGTTATGTTCAGTATAACCACTGAGGAGAAGAGCTTTAGCCTGGTTATGTGCATTTAGGTCACATGAAAGGAGAATGGACACCTGACAAGGGCCCCCTGATCCTAATAGAATGGTCAGGGAGCCTTGCACCTCCATTCCTATTATATGTCTTAATTTGTTCTCGTGCTTATATGGGAGATGAGAGTGAACTATTTATGACGAGGCTATTTATCCTTATTCATCATGCTTACCAGAGGAGTTATAAAATACTCTTTGTCTTTTGATAAAATTTGGAAGTTTATATGGTGTTAATGTATCACTAATGAGCCTCTGGGATTAAGAAAGCACTAAAATTGATAATCAGGAATAAAATGAGGTTGGCTTTCCGTGATCATTTGCTTTTATTATAGACTGAAAAAGTGTTTTTTTTTTCTTCTTTTAAATTTTATTTTGTTATAGAGGTGTGGGGTACAAGTAAGGATTAGTTACATAAGTATGCAGTAAAGTTTGGGCTTCCAACTGGCCTTCACTTCCCATGGTTTGGGACTCGGTACCCTTTGTGTTGTTACATGACCTCCCGGCCCTGCAATTCCTCCCCTGGGAATATACCCAGAGGAACATAAATTGTTCTACCAAAAAGATACCTGCATATGCATGTTTATATCCACACTATTCACAACAGCAAAAGCATGGAACTAACCCTGAAAAAGTTTATAAATGAATAGTTTAAACGTTTTTATTTTTATAGATGGGGTCTCGCTGTGTTGGCCAGGCTGATCTTGAACTCCAGGCCTCAAGCAATCCTCCCAATTTAGCCTCTTAAGTTTTTTTTTTTTTGAGTTGGAGTCTCACTCGGTCACCCAGACTGGAGTGCAGTGGCCCCAGACTGGAGTGCAGTGGCTGCTCCCGGCCACCGCAGCCTCGACCTGCTAGGCTCTAGCGATCCTTCCACCCCAGCCTTCCGAGTAGCTGAAATTACAGGCACGCGCTACCACGCCCAGCTGATTTTTTGATTTATTGTAGAGATGAGTTCTCGCTGCCCAGGCGGGTCTCGAACCCGCGGGCTCAGGCAATCCACTCACCTCAGCCTCCTAAAGGCGCGAGATTACGGGCTGAGCCACCGTGCCGGCTGCCTCTTAAGTTTTAAAGGTTTTCTTTTGTTTTTTAATTGAATGCCTTTGTTGAAGAAATTTGTTTTCTGCCACCAACAAAGCTTCCCTCGTATCCATCTTTCTGACTTTGTTCATGCAATTCCTTTTGCCCAGAAGGCCCTTCTTTCTCTCTCTCAGTGCTGTCTTCCCATTCTTCTACCCATTAAATTCTCCAGGTCCTGCAGGGCTGGGCTCAAAATGCTTCCTGCCTTCCTGGATACCAGCACTGCTCTGACTAGTTAATGTGCCAAACCTGTCTCTTTCTACATTATTTGAAGGCTAATGTTTTATTTGCTTTTGTATTTCCAGCTCCAGCACCTAATAAAAAAGAACTTGGTAGAAAATGAGAGCTTTAAAAAAATGTTTGTTGAATGGAGCAACGAAGATAAGAGAATTATAGAAGAGAGGAAGCCCAGAAAAGGGTATCTAACTATTTGAGGGGAGTGTGTGTGTGGGAGAGGTAGCCTAGAAAAGAGTATACCTTGAGTAACAGTTTGTAGGATGAAAAGGTATTAGGAGAAAAGATGGGGAAGAATGGCCTTGGTAAATGGAGAATCAGAGAATTTGTGAGTGAGAAATTTGGAGTACTTAGCAATAGTCTTAGCTGGAACTTAGACTGACCGTGAAAAGGTTGAAAAGAAGATTAACCTAAAATGACAGGCAGGTTATATATTTGAATTTTGTGCCAATTCAAAAAACCATTTAGTTTATTAGCCAGAATGACCTCTGTGATGCACTGGTCAATGTATAAAGGCCAAGTGTGGACTGTATTTCATGAGCTCATTTGATTAGAAAAGCTTGAATATTCAATTAATTATGTAACATTTACTTCAAAATTAATGGATGGACATATTGGTCTGTGTTTGAAACAAATCACATACTGAAATCTTAGAAGTGTTGAGGGTATTCTTCCTGACTTAGAGGTAAAAATACTGGAGTCTCAATTTAACCCTACATGGTTGAATATTTAATGTCTCACATTGTGGGACTTTAGCCGAAAACTATGTTTTAATGAGGTGTTCCTGGTATATAATTTACTACCCATTTAAAAATGTGATACTTATAAACAATTTGCAAGCAGATAAGCTGAGCTTTAAAATAATGAGTACTTTTGTGATAATTAAAAGAAATGTATATAGAATGCTTAGTACCAACTACCATGCCTGGAGCACAGTAGGTACTCAGTAATAAAATCTGTTTCTTTCTCAAACTCTCCAGAGCTGAGGAAGCTTCCATTTTATCATTATGAACTTTTAGAAGAAGCAACAACCTGCCTCCAAGTGTACCCTTGCTGAAATATTCGCTAATTCTTTTGTAAAATTCTTTTGGAATTTCCTTGGTGATTTTAAACAAGACTCCCCCTTTCAAATGTGCTCATTGTATGACAGGGAACTCAAAAACTGTAATTATGTTTTGGAGGGTGGGTTCCTTGAAGTATAGGCTTCCCCTGCTGTTAGATAAGTATTCTAGGAATTCATTGTTATCAGTGTACCAGCTAGCATTGTTGTGAGAAGTTGCATTTGGCTTCAGTGAATTTTTCTTGGAGATTCTATTAACGTGTTTGCCCATTTCATGATGGGTGATTTACATGAATAACCTGCCCACACTGTGCTGAATGTTCAGCATTTTTTGATCAAAACTGGCATGACTCCCATGCCCTACCTACCCTCCCTATTCACCAGATCTCACCCTGAGCGACTTTTTTTTTTTCCCTTGGATGAAAAAAGACCTCAAAGGGAAATGTTTTGCCAATGTGGAAGAGGTGAAACAAAAAGATGTCAGAAGCCCTAAAAAGGCATCAAAATGATGAGTTTAAAAACGGTTTTGAGCGGTGGAAAAAGCATCTCGATAAGTGTATTGCATCAAACGGAGAGTACTTTGAAGGTGACTGAAATTGAAACATGTAAAAACGAATACACAATGTTTTATAAATAAATTCCTTTTTTGTTGGTTTCCCCCTGTATGAGCCTTATATCACCAAGGTTGAACTGATTTGAGTGCAGAATCTTCAAGTCTCATTGGAACTGAATATTTCAGCAGTTATTGCTTATAATTAAAGTAGTTCTGGTCCTTTTCACCTCAAGGTTTCAGCAAGTCATGCTGAGGCTTTCTTGACATAGGAAACAAATGATTTTCTCTTGTTTTTGTGGAGGGCCCCAGGTTTGACTGAGCTATTAATACTGAGGAGGAATTGAGATGCCAGGCTGGAAAATGGAAACTTAAACCAGGTTTTTGCTGGGCATAATTCAGGAGTATCGCATGCCTTTAGTTTGTTTTGATTACATTCCAAAATGATAGAATCATCTGGCTGTTAAAAGCAGTCATCTGACTATTAAAAATAATTAATAGCCTTGTTTTCTACCTAGAAGTGTAATGGTTCCAGATTTGCAAGTTAGAATGCATTTTGCAATGGGATAATGAAACATGAACAATTGTTACTGTGATTTAACATTTAAGGGAACAGGGCAGGCTACCTGGTCACATCAACAAGAGACATTTCAGGGAGCATTTCTTTGGATATGTGCATTTTTTCAGACCTCAATGACTAGAATAATAGAATTATGAACCTAGTTGGCCAAAGAAAAGTGAAATTATATCAAATATAAAAAGTAGATATTTTATAGATTATATTCCCTCATAATACAATTAAACTAGAAATAAATACTAAACATATGACCAAAAATAAGTACTTGGAAATTAAGAAGCACTCTCCCAGATAAACTTTTGATTAAAGAGAAAATCAAAGAGAAATGATAGGTTCTTTAAAGAGCAATAAAAAGGTATACTTTATATCTAAATCTTTAAGACCCCAACTTTACCCAGAGGAAAATTTGTAACAGTGAATACCTTTATTTTTCATGAAGTAAAGATCGGCAAAATAACTCCCTCCCTCAATTCCTCCACACAACAACAACAACAACAACAACAAACAACAACATACACACATACTAGGAAGAGGGATATAGAAAGTTAAAAGTTGAAATTAATGGGAAAAAAAGTAGAAAGGCTAAGTAAGATAAGATACTGGAAAAAGAGAGAGTAAAATATACAAGATTAGGAATGAGGAAACAGACACAGAGAGATGCAGGAGAGATGAAAAGAATTATACGAATTTTACACAAACACTCGGTGCAAAACTCCATGGAAACAAATTTGAAAATGTGGAGGAAATGGATAATTTATAAGCAATATATAAATGATTCAAGTAGAAAATTCCAACAAATCAATAACTGTAGAAGTTCCCCAGCTTCTTATTGTGTCCCATTTGACATTTGCGCTGTTTTTTTTTTTTTAAAGGAAGTATTATAATTTAGCAATGCATTAAAATAAGACAGGATGGTAGTCCTCATGTTGTATACCAGATTTACTGTGGTCTCCTTTGATAGTATATAAGATTTTGTGTTGTGCAGGGTGTTTTTAATTTGTGCTTTGTTTGTTTGTTTTGAGTCAGGGTCTTACTCTGTCACCCAGGCTGGAGAGCTGTGGCACAATTACAGTTCACCACAGTCTTGGCGACCTGGGCTCAGGGGATCCTTCTACTTCAGCCTCCTGAGTAACTGGGACTACAGGTGTGCACCACCATACCTGGCTAATTTTTTTTTTATTTTTGTAGAGATGAGGTCTCACTATGTTGCCCAGGCTGGTCTCGAACTCTTTTACTCAAGCATAATCATCCCACTTTGGCCTCCCAAAGTGCTGGGATTACAGGCATGAGCCACTGCACCTGGCCATTGTGCTTAAATTTGAAAGATAATAAGTATAATCCTACTTTTCCTCCGTTCTCTCCAAATGCTAGTTAATTTACACCTCCCTTTAAAGAACATCATATAAGGTACTTGCTAATAAAATGACATGTTTCTTCACTGGTGGGTAAGGATTCTGGTCTAAATGGTGGTGGGATAAGTATTCAATGCTGATATCCCTGTCAGCTACTTGGTGCACCAGTGCACTCCATAGGTGTCATGACCTCTACTGGGACCTGCAAAAAACTGGAAGCTGCCAGACTGCCTATTGGTGAGGCCAGTTGGAAGCATGTGAAGGTTGAATGTTCTTGGTACAGTAGTTTTGTCATTTTTTGGTATGATGTAAATCTATACTTGTATAATAATTTTAACATTTACATTGGATTAATCCCTTTGGCAGAAAATAGCTTTAAAAAAGTGTAAGTTTAATGAAAAGTACCAACATTCTGTTTCTCAATAAGTTTGGTGATGAGTGTATAATTCAAAGTATCTGTTGAAGCAGCATCAATATCTACTTCAAAAGTCTATAATTGTTTTGAGAATATTTTTTCCAAAGATAATAATTTAGCATATTCAGTGATATAAGGTGTTATTATATTACATTCTGTGAAACATGACTTTTCATTTAGATCAAATGACTCTTCTGAATCTATATCACTCATTTTCAATTTTAAGTTTTCCTACATTTATATGAAAAATGAAGTAATAGTTGTTAGTGTAGTTAGTTCCATTAGTGGCAAAGACATTTGTATAAGTTAAATTATGCTAATTTAATATTAATATTACTAGATGCTTCAAATAGAAATTTAGTTTATATAAATTAGTTTAATAAACAGTTTATTTTCCAATAATTTGTAAAATCAAAGTAAAGCTTTCAGAACAATCATTCTACTGAAGTTTAAGTAACAACATTGTGAATTCTATTGTAAATTTGGTTTAAAAGTTTATTTTTAAAAATAAAACATTTTAAAAATAGCTTTATTCAGGTTAATGTTGCATACCAGAATTTCACCCATTTTAAATGTACAGCTTGATAGCTTTTTTAAACGTATACATGTATGTAACCATCATTATCAACCAGTTTTGGAATACTCTGTCACCCCCAAAATTTATCTTGTATCCCCTTGTAGTCAGTCCTCACCTTTACATCCAGCCTTAGATAACCACTGAAAGATATTTATTTTCCAGTGAAAATGCCAATAAGGATTTTAGTGGGCGTAATGTCAGAATATAAACAATGGAATTACTAAAGAAAGAAACCCATGGAACAGAAATTTGCACATATAATTATATCATTTAGTTCAAACAAACTGTAATAAAAATAATATCCAGAATTGACAAATACTGTATTTTTCTATATATACTAGGTAGTTGAACTATAAAACTTTTGTTATGAAACTGATTTTTTTTTTTTTTTTTTTTTTTTTTTAGTTAGGGTCTCACTCTGTCACCCAGTGTGGAGTGTGATGGCATGACCATGGCTCACCACAGCCTTGAATTTCTGGGCTCAGGTGATCGTCCTGCCTTAGCCTCTCAAATAACTGGAACTACAGGTGCATGCCACCATACCTGGCTAATTTTTGTATTTTCTGAGGCCTTGCTATGTTCCCTAGACTGGGAAAGCTGATGTTGAATATACAAAATCCTTCAGTAAGTTGTATGCATTTTCTCTCTCTGCAGTCCATTTTCAATTATATTTTAGAAACGTTTTGAGTCTTTGAAGAACTACTTTGTAAATCAGTGCCTACTGATAGTATTGACTTTTTTTTCCATCAAAAAAATCCTCTAAATACTGGTTGTATTTTGTTTGAAATAAGTTGGAAGTTTATAAGTAAAATAAACAGGCAAACAATTCAGTTTTGGGTGTTTTACAAATTGCAGTTTTGGAAAACAAGGCTTCCAAACAGAAAGGTGCTAGAATTTATTCTTACAGATGCAAGGTAGTACCTGAGCAAATTAAGTAATAAGAACTCAAAACATAGACTTAATTGTGGAGTTTAATTTTGAAATTATATATTTGCATGGGGAATATCTGAATTGTGGGAAGAATCCTTTGGTAAAACTACTGTCTTTGATAGGATAGATTTATATTTTCTACCAAAATTCAAAATAGACTAAATTTTAGGCCTATGATGTCAAAGTATCTAAATTTAGAGAAATAGTAAAAAGAATCATAAATAGACAATTTGTTTGATGAGTTTTATTTGTGTAATTTTTCTCAAAGAAAAATATTACAAGCAAAATACAGTATCTTTGACAATACTTGGACTTAAATATTTATGTGGAGTTGACGCTTGAGCAACGCAGGGGTCAGGGCCCCCCTCCCCTCCATGTATAACTTTTAACTCCCTCGAAATTTAGCTGCTAATAACCTACTGTTGATCAGAAGCCTTATCAGTAACATAGTTGGTGAACACCTTTTGTATAATAGTTGTATTATAGACAGTATATGTACAATAAAATAAGCTCGAGAAAATAAAGTGTTAAGAAAAATCAGAAGGCAGAGAAAGTATATTTACTGTATTCATTAGGTGGATCATCATAGAGATCTTCATGCTTGTGGTCTTCACGTTGAGTAGACTGAGAAGAAGGTGGGGACAGAAGGGGATGTGCTGTATAAGGGTGGCAGAGGTGGAAGAAATTCTGAGTGTAAGTAGACCCCCACATTTCAGACATGTGTTGTTTAAGGGTCAACTGCATTTCAATCTAAAAATAGGAAAATTGAGACTGTACTGTGCTTAGTAGAATTTTTCCTGAACTTGCTGGATACTGGAGCACTGAAGAGAGAGTATTTTCTCAATGACAATTATTGTGATCTACAGGAAAGAGTCAACTGAAGGTGTGAGCAATTTGAAATGTATTAACTACGAAATGCACCTTTGAGGAAAATTACAGGAATGTTTATTACAAATTAAAGATATATTGGAAATATAACATTCTTCATAAAAATAGCTGTGACTCCATACTAGTAACACATGGATTAAAGTATCTGAATATATATGTGCCAATAATAATTTACCCTGGTGTATATATATAATAATATATATTTATCTGCTCCTGTGACAGATTATACCTTGTTATATTTAACATTACGATATATCATTATACACACATTTTTTAAAAGTTTCATTTTAGGGCTGGGTGCAATGGTTTGTGCCTATAATCTCAGTGCTTTGGTATGTCGAAGTGGGAGAATGGTTTGAGGCCAGGAGTTTGAGACCAGCCTTGACAACATAGCAAGACCCTATCACTACCAAAAAAAAAGTTATATTTCTGAGGACAATTTTTGAATTGAACTATTTTCTCAGACCATCAATATAATAAAACCAATTATTTGTCAGCTAATATATTTTAAAATTTATTTTCATTAAGAGCACCTTATCCATTTTCAAAATGTCCTGGTTTGAATGAGACATTAATGATCTTTTTGTCTTTATTTTTATTTTTTGGGTTGGAGTCTCACTCTCGACGCCCAGGCTGGAGTACAGTGGCATGCTCATGACCACTGAGCCTTGACTTGCTGGACTTAGGCAATCTTTCCTCCTCAGCCAAGTAGCTGGAACTATAGATACTTGCCAACACACCCAGCTAGTTTTTGTGATTTATTATAGAGACGCGGTCTCACCAAGTTACCCAGGCTGGTCTCGAACCATCGGGCTCAGACATTCCTTGTCTCAGCCTTCCAAAGTGCTGGGATCAGGCTGAGCCACAGTGCCTGGCCATATTTTTGTCTTTAAAAATTAGGTAATTAAAATGCTATTTAACCTTTTTCAATTGTAGAAAAAGGTAAGCACCTTCACATTTATCATATGAAGCCAGCATACCTTTAATACCAGCATAAGACAATACAATATGATTAAGTAGGAATTTCAGGAATGTAAATTTGGTTTACTATCAGAAATCTAGCCACTTAGTCCATTATATCAAAACTTTAAAAGATGAGGAACATATAATTATATCAATAGTTGCTGAAAAGTCATTTGAAAAAAGGTCACAACTATTCCTAATGAAATTCTTAAGGAGAAATAGAAGGAAACTACCTAAATTTAATAATGACTACTTGTAAAAATCTAACAACAAACTTCATTATAAATGGTGAAATACTAAAACCAATAATATAAGAATCTAGATCGAATGACTATGACCAACATTTTAATTTCTTATTATCTTTTGTTTTCTAGCAAATGCAACAAGGTAAGAAGTTATGCTGTTAATATTTGCTGGAAAAGAAGAGATAAAAACATCTTTTTTGGTTGCTGATATATTCGTGTACACACTACCAAACATGAGTCTAAATTTTTTAAAAAAACTTCTCTGGTAGGACTAGTAAAATATTTGGGAAAGTGGCTAGATGCAAGATAAATAAATAATTAAAATCTTTTTCTATTTTACCAATAAGCACTAAGAAATGATAAGTCTTTCCTTAAATAATTTGATAAAATCATAAAAATATACATAATATATAAATTTCTTGCAATTCTAAAATAGAACAGCAACTTGGGCTTTCAAAAATTTCATAAGATGACCATAAAGTTATGTATGAAAAGTATGAAAAATAAGAATACTATAAAGTCACTATAGCCAAGATAGTACTGGCCTGCCAATAGATACATAGATATTAAAGCAGATCAAATTAAAATACAGATGCTTCAGAATAGATAATTCAGAATACAGGTAACTTAATACTTCATACAGGTAGAAGTCTAATCCAGTGGAAAAATTATGAGTTACTTAATAAATTATTCTGGCATAGGCAGTTCTTTATCTGGTTAAAATATAACAAGAATCACCATAAATGATATAAAGATAATTCCTTGATGGATTAAAGGCAAATTTTAAAGCAATAACTATTTTGCAAGAAAATCTAGGGAAATACATATGTACAATCTAACACTTGGGAAATTTTCTTTTTTTTTTAATCAATATTTTTTATTATGGTGTTGTGGGGTACAGTTAAGGGTTAGGTATACAAGTACATTTCATTCAGGCACCCTGTTGATAAGAGGTGTTTCCCTGTCCCCAGACAGATATTTGCTGCCATTGATCCCATCTCCCTCCTCCCCCATAGTTTCCCACTACTGTCAGTCATTTTCTTATAGTATTACATTGAATGTTAAAGGTCCATTATATGAGTGAGAACATGTGATACTCAGATCTTTGTTTCTGTGAGAGGTCACTCAGTGTTATAGACTCTAGTTCCATCCAGGTTGCTGCGAAATTCATGATTTTGTTCCTTTGTATGACTGCGGTAGTATTCCATCGTGTATATGTACCACATTTTTTAAATCCAGTCCTCTTTTGATGGGCAGCATGGTTGCTTCCAGGTTCTTGCTATTGTGAACAATGCTGTGATAAACATACGTGTGCAGGTATCTTTTTTATAGAGTGACTTGAGTTCTTCAGGATATATTCCCAGTAGGGGGATTGTGGGGTCATATGGGAGGTTGATATTTAGAGCTTTTAGGAATCGCCACACTGCTTTCCACAGAGGTTGCACTAGTTTACACTCCCACCAACGGTGTAGAAGTGTTCCCTTTTTTGCCACATCCTTTCCAGCAACTGTTATTTTTTGAGTTATTGATAATTGCCATTCTGACTGGCGTTAGGTGGTATCTCAGTGTGGTTTTGATTTGCATCTCCCTGATGATTAATGAGGTTGAACATTTCTTCATGTGTCTGTTGGCTGCTTGGATGTCTTCCTTTGTGAAGTGTCTGTTCATATCTTTTGCCTGTTTTCTAATGGGGTTGTTTGTTTTTTTCTTTTCAGCACGTTTGAGTTCCTTGTAGATCCAGGATGTTAAGCCTTTGTCAGACCTGGAGTTGGCAAATACTTTTTCCCAGTCTGTAGGCTGTCTCCCTGCTCTCTTGATAGTTTCTTTGGCTTTGCAGAAACTTGTCAGTTTAATAAGGTCCCACTTGTCTATCTTCTCTCTTATGACCTGTGGGTTTCGGGAAATTTTCTTAATCAAGACTAGAAGCCCCAGACACTATATAAAAAGAGGAAGACATATCAGATATTTGCAATAAAACCTATTGTATGGAAATAACAATATAAAATAAATCAATAGACATCAGCTATGTCTGGAAAAAGTATTTATGCAATCTATTTCAGGAAAAGTGCTAATAACTATAAATTACAAATAGGTATTGTAAATTGACAGGAAAACGACAAACTATTGTAAAGCAAAACTGACAAAGAGGATAAATAGATGATTCACAGGGCTTTGAGGAGAGGTATGTGTGTGGTGTGTGTGCCGTACATGAATATGATTGAAAAACACAGAGGAAAATGTTGAGAAGACACCATAGACTGCTGACTTTGGTACTGGGGTGAATGAGGGACTAATGTGAATGAAAATTTAACTCTTCTCACAGACTACTGAGGGAGATAGAAATAGAGTGCTTTTAACAGACCTTGAACAATTATCATAATATTATAAGAAAGGAATTGGCAGTTGTGGGAAACTGCCAGAGGAGGAGGAGTATACTTCATCAACCAGGGTACCTGCATAATAAATGTTTGTATACCTAACCCTGAATTGTACTCCACATTTTTTTTTTTTTGAGTTGGAGTCTCACTCTGTCGCCCAGACTGGAGTGCAGTGGCCGCTTCCGGCCACCTCAGCCTCAGCCTGTTGAGCTCCGGCGATCCTTCCGCCTCAGCCTTCCAAGTAGCCAGAATTACAGGTGCGCGCTACTACGCCCGGTTGATTTTTTGATTTATTGTAGAGATGAGGTCTTGCTGCCCAGGCGGGTCTCGAACCCGCGGGCTCAGGCAATCTACTCACCTCAGCCTCCCAAAGGCGCGGGATTACAGGCTGAGCCACTGAGCCCGGCCGTACTGCACATTTTTAAAAATAAAAAATAATTTAAAAAAGAGATAGAGTGCTTTATAAGTGCCACTGTTGAGAAATAAAGAAAGCTGGGTCAGAAGAGGAAGGAAAGGCCTATACATCTGAGTAGAGAGGGACCTGGACAATATGTTATTTTCTTCACCATTGGCCTTTTAAGATAAGTACTCACAGCTGGTGGCATAGTGACTTTCATGAGATTAGTATAGATCTGTTGGTCAGGCATAATAGGGATTTGAAAGTTATTGTGAGGCCCTTGGAAAAAGGTTCTTTCCAAAGACATGTCTCATGACTGCAGTGGTTGCTCATTTATACCAATCGTCATGTATTTAATCTAAATATGATTCCTCTTCAGGGGAATGAGAATCCATTTAAGGAATACTGATATGTAAGGAGGATCTCTCTGAGACTCCATTTTGCTGGAGATGTAAACATTCTGGCACCACAGAGTCATGCTTGTTGCCACACTAGTTAAACCCTGAGGCACTCCTTGAGGGCCTTTCTGTGACATGTGCCGTGGGAAGATGCATTGAAATAACAGCTGAGCCTCTTGAGATATATTCTGAGGAAGATTTGGAGTACTTCAAGTGACCAGTGATTAATGTGGAAGAAAATAGACTGCTAGCAGAGAGGATTGTTTTTCTCATGTGGGATCCAGGACAGGTTGCTACCATGACAAGGACCTGGAGGTACCTTCATTTCTCCATCCAGCAGTTCGCGGCTTTTCTTCATCGTCCACCTAGCCCTGGTTTCTATCTTTTCACTTTTGTCACTTTGATATGTTGCAGATGGTAGTTGTTAGTTCCATAGGGCTTCTAGTTTCACTGGGGTCTTGGTGATTCACTATTTGGTGGGAAGAGGGAGCAGATAAAGGGAAAAAGAAAAGAAGGGAATCAGCCATCTAGGTCATAGAGAAAACTTGAGTTTTAGAATTTAAAAATTTTTTTTGCAGAGACAGGAAGAATCTCTCTCTGCTGCCGAGGTTGGTCTCGAACTCCTGGCTTAGAGTGATCCTCTGGCTTTAACCTCCCAAAATGCTGGAATTACAAGCATGAACCACTGTCCAGCTAGACAACTTAAGCTTTTAAGTTACCTTTCAAAATAAAGTCACACTGGAAAATTAAAAACTGTAATATTCCTATCTGTGAGTAATTTGATCTCTCTAGGCTGAAGTCTTCATTCAAAGAATGAAGTTCTCTGTTCATTAAGTCAAGAAGAAACATTTTTATTTTTAATTCAGGGGAATTCTTTGTATCTATGTTGGATATGGATGCACAGTACTGAGTGCTTAATTTTCTATAAACCAGTTAGTACATTGGTTGGGATGATGCCTGTGGGAACATCATTTGTTTATCCCCCCCCCACATTGATTGTCTTATGCAGGAATTTGGAGGAGATTGTAGTAGTGGAAGTATTAATATGAACCTTGCAAGCATAAGGATTCTCAAGACTATTTCATCTGACTTTCTTGTGAGGAGTTCTAATTCAGAGTTAATGCTGTCCTTTTTTCTAGAGAGGTGCTGAGCAAGCATGCTGAACTCCATTTTCTCATCGGCCCTTAACTCCAGCTTGCTAGTGGTGGTATATAGGACGTTAGAGTCTTGGACACCTGAATCCTTTAGAATCTTGCTCTCTCATGCAGCTCTCCATCCTGAGTCACCATGGGCTCTTGTGTGGCATAATGGCAATGGCAGTTTAAGATTATTCTGGTTTTTCTTGTTGGGTTCCAGTTGGTTTTGACTTGCTCTGTAAGGTGTTGAGATGCTTCTTGTGTGTGTGAAACAGAGACAAAATGACCCATCTCAAGCTTGTGAAACTTCTGTTATCAAGTCCGAGATGATGTCTTCTGGATCATTCATATTTTGGCCTTCCCTGTAGTTTCATGTCTATTCTTTGCCATACCACTATGAATGTCTCTGGCATAGCTTCTATCAAATTATTTTGTAATATTCTTAGTCTTTTTGGTATTGTGTCTTACACTGAGTTCTATATGCAACGCGCACTCAGTAAATATTGAAAGAATGCATAAGGTGAACCTCATTAGGTGTGACAGAAAAAATGCAAATAAAATTATAGTCGTTTGGAAATGAGAAATGACCAAACTGTCGGGGGCAGAACACGGTGACCTCTGTTACATCTGGGCCTGTAGAGAGAGAATTGCACCTGTTGAGGAAGCTGATTTTCCAATACTTGCATTCTTTCACCTGGTTTATCAAAATTGAACACACCTTCTTTTAAAAAATGTATGTTTTAATTACAGGATGTAATTAAGAAGTCCAAGGTAGGTATTACCCACTTACATACAAGGTAGAAGGGTTAATTTAAAGAACAAACTTTGAATTTTCTTTATATTAATCAGAGAGAATGATTTTCAACGAAGAAATCCTCCTTGTTGATGCTTATTTAAGAGTAGAATGCATTTAATAATATTTATGTATTATATATTACATATATAGTGTGACAGCATGACATTATTTTAGTATCTTACACACATATAGAATCTACTAATATATATGTATGCATATATATATAATATTTTGCTCTCACATGCTGGGAATACTTTGAGTATGCTTTAGATTTATTTTGATTTTACTTTTGTATGACTTCATGTTTATTACCAGTTAATATAATTTGGGTTGTTTACCATTAATGTCAAGACTTTGCATGCCTTTTTAAAGGAAGGAATGGCATTCAGATTAGAAAATGATTCTCTATTATGATGAAGGTCATCATGATTGCAATCGCTGGTGAACAATTTGTAATATTATGTCATTACTCAGAAAGATACAAAGTATTTTTGTAGATTATAAGTGTCTGGATTTTGCATCTCAGTCTGAGCTATCAAATGTTACATTTGTTTTTGTAGTCTAAAAGCAGTAATTCCTTCTTAAACTTATTTGTAGGGCTCCTCTTTTACCCGCTCTTTACATACTGATTTTTTTGGGGTTCTCTTTTCAGACCCCTTTTCACTTTCCTTTTCCCTTCCCTTCTTAGATGAATAATGCCAAATAGCAGAGTTCCTATTGTGTATCAGGCCAGGGCCATGGTGTACAGTGAAGCAGGTTATACACTGCACAATTCCAGAAGGTGACATTTAGTGTTCCAAACCCCCAAGACTTGTATAGTGCAGGCATCTCTGTCCATCAGGCACTGTGTTAGCTACTTTATAACCTCTCATTACTCTCACAACAATCTATGAGATAGATATGATCATTCTTATTTTATATATGAGAAAGCTAAGTTTGGAATATGTTAAGTAATAACAAGTGGGTAAGAGAGTCTGCCTAGGTCCAAAGCCTCTGCTTTCCTCTGCAATATGCCCTTTTTGTGGGTGATCTTAGCTCTTGGAATTTCATCCATGGCCATCACCTAAATGTTGGCCATTCCCAAATGGTTCTCCATCCCAGATCTCTTTTTATTGATGTCCTACTAGCCAGTTCTTCCCGTATACCCTAGAGGCATCTCCTATTCTGTAAAATTTGATTCCTACTCAGTGGCACCGGCAGCCTGGGCTATATTCTTTCTCTCATCCCCCACGTCAGTCAGATACCAGCTCTCATCAATTCCGTTTCTGAAATCTCTCTTCATTGTTTCCCTTTCTTTGCATGCCAAATGTCACTAAGTTAGCTAAGGCCCTCATTCTTTTATTCTGAACATATCAGCTCTGAATTATGAAAAGCTTCATCTAAAGTTTCATGTCTAAGCCTTTGCACTAGATGTTTGCTCTGCCTGGTTCAACCTTCTCCAACATCCCCTCTTGGTTACCTGAAGACTCAGATTTAAATGAGATGCCTTCTTTGATTATTTTCATCAATGCTTTTCCTTCAGTAAAATTAGTTTTCTCTGTGCTCCCCTAGCTTATCATGCTTAAGTCTATCATATCCCTTATCACATAGGCTGCAACTATTAGTATCTTGATCGTTGGTTTACTTGTCTGACTCCTTCCCTAGATTGAGAGGTCTTAAGGACAAGATCCGTGTCTAACTTATCTTTATCTTCCTAGTGTTTAGCAGTTTGTCTGGAAGAAGATCAATAAATGTTCAAGAGAATGAATGTTCACTCACAATGTAGACTCCTTAGGCAGATCTGAAAAAGTTGTTTGCAAAACACTATAGCATTCAACATGTTTTAGACTTATTAAATTTTGACTGCCATTTAAGGAATTTTGCATGGTTGAAGATCATCAGTGGTGATTTTATTCAGTTGTGCAAAATATTGGTGGTAACAGGCCATGATTATTGCTTAACCCATGTTTTCATTTTCATTGGTAGCAGCTTCCTTATCCTGTTAACAGGAGGTTATAATGTATGAATGGCAATTTAAGAAGTGGACTCTACTGAACTTTGGTTTAAGGCTCCAAAGATTTGCTTCAACACTAATGAATAAACCAACTTCTTGGAAGGTGCTTTGTTGATCTTTCCTAGTTCCTGTCCATCAACAATGTTTACTTTGTACCAGAAAATTCCTTAAGGTAGATTATCTCAGAATCTAAGCCATTTGCTAAATCTGAAGCTAGACATCCTTCTTGGTGGTTTTCATTAATGTGCACCTTTCTCATGTAACACAGATTTAGATTCCATTCCAGTTCTACTCCTGTCTGGTTTGAGCCAACCACCTACATCTTCCTGGACAGCAGTTTCTTTATCTTTAAAATTAAGACTGGGCTAAAATAGCTAGGAGGACTTTTCAAGCTCAAGTATCCTATTGTGGGGTTTCTTACCATTTTATCTTCCCTGTCTTTTGCTCTTCCTACCCCACTAGTGGGTTGGTCTTCTGTCCTAGCATCACACATGCAGATACGTTATGGTTTTTGGCACTTAGCTTTGACCTAGAGGTTTTCTTCAACTTGGAGAGCTGTGAAGCAATTTGCTTGTGTGATTTGGAATGCTGCTGCTACTTCACTGGCATGCACAGATCCCTTCCATGAAGAACCCGGGCTGTGAGTCCCTTCCTCTTAGGAAGCACATTCCTGACAGTGGTTGCAAAAGTAGAGTGAGGTTGCTGAGCGAGCACAGAATGACTCCTGTGTCAGAGTTGTGACATTTCAAAATTATAACATTCAGATTTAGGGGCTTGTGATCTTTGGGGGTGGGGTGTGGAGAATGAGTAGGTAAGTTATTCATTATAAACATCACAGCAAGGAAGCACTTCATAGTACTCCACGGCTTCTGGATTATTTTGTTTCATTTTCTTTAATTGAGAGCACAACCAGTTAAGTAACAAAGCACTTCAGGTGAAATCATTGTTTCATCAATATGTATGTGCCTGTACTTTATGAGGTAAACTAGACTTTCCTGATTTGATTGGCCTGCTTTCTAATTTTATCATTAGATGCAAAAGGAGAAATCAGGTACAAGCTTTTTTTTTTTTTTTTGAGTTGGAGTCTCACTCTGTCGCCCAGGCTGGAGTGCAGTGGCAAGCTATGAGATGTGCATGGGGACTGTCTCTATAAAACAGTTGTCCAGGGAAATGGGAAGGCAGGTCTGGACTGTTAGAAGTCGAAGAAGGACTTCAAGAGCTGGGAAGAAGGGAGAAGAAAGGTGACCTGTGAGGATATGTACCCACAGAAAGGCAGCAGGCCTGAAGGCCAAGAGGTGAACAGTCCTCGCGTGGGCAGGCAGGATGAAAGGCGCTAGCGGCTGCTGCCCGGCTTCCTGCCGCGGCCGTCCCAGGAGCACGAGAGGAAGGTCCTGTCAAGTCGAGCGGGTGCAGGAGGACGGGACTTCAGGGTGCGCCGGCGACAAGGCTCAGACAGGGTTAAGGCCATCACCTGCAGCTCAAGTGCGACCCAGATGGGAAGTAGGAAGTGCGGCGCCTGAGCTTCCTGTATAAATAAACGCGCGGCTTCCGAGCTGCTGCTGCCGCTGCTGCTACCACTGCTGGCAAGCTGCGCCCCACGCACGCTGCGAGGTTCCCGGGCATCGCAGCTGCCAGTCAAGGCGAGGAGGCGGCCAGGGCTCCTCCTCCTTCCGACCCAGAGGTCTGGGAGCGCGAGTCCGCTTGCAAGCCTGCAAAGTGTGAAGCTGTCAGTCGCAGAGTGCGGAGGAAGCGCGAGAGAGAATGAACCGGCTCCTCCTCCCCGGTGTGCGCGCAGCCGGGGCTGGCGGTGCGCGCCAGGGGGACTGTTGAGAAGCCCGGGGCCGAGGATCACGGGTCTCCTGCCAGGTAGGTCTAGCGAGCTTTGTAAAGGCTGCAGACATTGCAAGACGGAGTGGTGGTGTTCGGAAAAGGGAAGGAGACTAACAGGGACACCATGATTTTTGGCTTTATTTTCTGCACTTTCACCGTTTAAGCCATACAGAATTGAATTCTTTCCCCATGCCTTAAACACCTGTTAACTTTTAAAAATGGATGCCTTTGCAAAGGTAAAAAAAAAAAACAAAAAACAAAAAACAGTGTCATTTTTGATTAAGCCGTCACTATGGAATGTATCGTAAAATTCAAGATCAGACCAGAACCTCCTTCCTATGTCTTAAGAGGAGACCAAAAGTTGGCATAATCTCGGATTATGCCAAATAACCTTTTGTTATTTGAAAATATATAACAATAACTATGGATAAGATGTTGTATTAACCATGGAATCTTGACCACACATTATAGTGATTATTTTATCAGGTAATTGCTAATAAAACAGAGTGGGACTCTGATCCTATAAGGCTATTTTCAAGTTTAAGTTAAAATGAAACTGACTGCTGTTTCAAGAGGGAAAAGGTATATTTTGCTTATCTCCTCTAGGGCATTTTTGCTTTTCTTGTTAGTTTCAGGGATTTTGCTACAAGTCTACTCCTGGTGCATATACTTCTCACGTTCAGATTCCTTAGAAATTAATCCCTCTCTCTGGGAAAATGTTCTTCTTCATGTTTCCGTGGCAGACTGTCAGTTTCTTAAAGCTTTCTGCCACATACATCTTGTCAAAATATTAGCTCTGGAGCTCCTAATAGGACTGTCCGTGTTCTTCTGATTTGGCATTTCTGAGTGTTTATTTGAACATTGAGAGACATGAACTAAAGGGCAATATATCTAACATTTCTGAAGCAGCTTATTAGGGGTGTCTATACCTAGAAGCAAAATAAATGAACTTTGGGATGACTCAGTTTTTAGGGTGTGGGTAAAAGGCAAAAGGAACCTAGCCAGTCTTAGCTGAGTTGTTGGCTAATTAAAGTAGCTGGCTGCTGTAGCTTTCACTGAATTGAACCTCTTGGTCTCTGGCCCCATTCACACCCTAATCCCTCTGCAGGTCCCTCCTTCTCAATAATTTATCCGTCTTTCCCAGCCCTGGTCCTTTTCATGGGTAGCAGTTCCGTAAGTATTTCTAAAACTGTCTCAAGGAGGAGAGAGGGGAAGAAAAAAGAAATCTATAGCAAATCCACAAAGCCACTTGGAGACAATTGTATTATGAAATCGAAGGACATGGTTTCACACAACTCCTACCCTACCCTTGCATACTTTTGAATGGTATTTTTTCATTTGTAGTGGGCATATACCTTTAAAAGTAGGACAGAAAACGAAACAAAACAAAAACCAACCTTTGACTAACTAGGCTTTGATCAGCTGTCTCAATGAGTAAAATAAATAAATAAATAAATAAATAAAATGTAAACAGGTATTGTGAATATGAGAAAGATGTTGAGTAACAGAATTGAGTTGCTTGACTTTTTATTTAAGACAGATAAAAAAACTCAACCCAATCACCCTAGATAACTTGTTCCTACACTACCATGTGGAAGTAAGGCTTGAGTGTGGTCAAACACTGTCCATTTACCCAGAGTTTTACAAATATTTACAGTCATCTATGCCAAATATCTTTGTGCTGAGCCCCAAAGAACATTCTTCGCATTCAAAAACCCCATTCTCATGAATAGTTTCAGTTCATTGGCAACTTAAAGGCATTCAGACTTCCAAACTAGGTCAGCTTAAGACGTGTCTTTTAAAAAAATATCAGGTTTTGGGTTTCAGATTATAAACCAGGTTTTTAGAGTCAAACTCTATGGCAAAGAGAAGAGTATGCTTTCTCTAGAAAGAAAAAGCTTCTGGTAGGACCATCTAGCTTCGTGAAATACATCTTTCTCTTCAGTAGCGTGAGTGCTTTTAATCTGAGGAGGTGCATTTAAAATTTTCTTTCTTTTTTTTTTGAGTTGGAGTCTTACTGTTTTGCCCAGGTTGGAGTGCAGTGGCATGCTCAGGGTCACTGCAGCCTTGGCCTGCTGGGCTCAGGTGACCCTTCCACCTCAGCCTTCCAGGTAGCTGGAACTATAAGTGTGTGCCACCATACCCAGCTAATGTTTTGATTTATTGTAGAGATGAGGTCTTGCCAAGTTGTCCAGGCTAGTCTTGAGCCCCTGGGCTCAGCCAATCCTCTTGCCTCCCAAAGTGCTGGGATTACAGGTGTGAACCACTGTACCCAGCAAAATTTTCTTCTTAAAAAGTATTTTCAATATTTTAGATGTTTAGAAACATTTGCAGGTATGTCCGAATCATTTAAATCATGGCTTCTGTGTCTCTCCTGGCCTTGACTTATGACATTACTTTCTTATTGAGTGAAGTTCTCAGTGTTTGAAATTTCCAGTTTGAGGTAGAGGTCAGGAATCATGCTGAACCCAGATGTTGGTGGAGGAACAAAGTCCAGACAGTTTTGGGACTAAGCCTACTTTGTGCAATTGATTATTTTGGATGTGGGAAAAGAGCCAAGCTGCCATACAAGTCATGCTTTCCACTTTGGGTTTTGGGGAGTAGGCACCTGCAGCCTTTGCTCCTGAGTACTGAAACATTTCGTTCAGGGATGCCTATCTTAGTTTATAGACGCTCCTCAGTTACATCAAATTGTCAATATTTTCATCTTTTGGATTGCTGGCAATGAATATAGATGAGAAACAGGCTTTCAATGGTTTCTTAATGTACACTCAGAAAAGTTATCCATTCTACTACTTGAGTGACTCCTGTTTGCCAGGTACTATTCTAGATGCCGGGGATATAAAGATGTAAAGACATGGTCTCTGTCCTGAAGGAGTCCTCATAAGCTTGAAAGTGATATTGGATTAGAGTGGTAATTTTTAATTCATGTTGCTTTACCAAATTATGAAAACTGCTTTGACCTTGGTCGTCTTGATCATTTTTACTCTTTTGGTAATATTTCCCTGAGCATTAAGAAATTGAAAGAGGCCGGGCTCGGTGGCTCAGCCTGTAATCCCGCACCTTTGGGAGGCTGAGGTGAGTGGGATTGCCTGAGCCCGCGGGTTCGAGACCTGCCTGGGGAGCAAGACCTCATCTCTACAATAAATCAAAAAATTAGCCGGGCGTGGTACTGCATGCCTGTAATTCTGGCTACTTGGAAGGCTGAGGTGGAAGGATCGTCAGAGCCCAGCAGGTCAAGGCTGCGGTGGCCGAGAGCGGCCACTGCACTCCAGTCTGGGAGACAGAGTGAGACTCCAACTCAAAAAAAAAAAAAAAGTAATTGAAAGAGGTATAATAGAACCTAAGTTAATTAATTTAGATATTTTATATTTATTCTTTGCCTTTAAATATATGTGGGAGGTCTTGGACTAATGTTTTATATTTATTAGCTTTGGCATTTGCCATTTGCTTGGTTGGTGAGTACTTCTGAACCTCATATATCATACTGTAGTAGCTATTAAAAAATAGAAAACTATACATTGAAGAGAGTAAAAGTGACCAATGATTCTGCAACATGGAATGAAAATCTTCTTCATCTATGATTGGATTCCTTTTTATTTATTAACTTTTAATTTTTTTATTTTAAAGATGTGGGGTATAAATCGGCGTTAGGTATACAAATGTTCATTATGCAGGTCCCCTTGTTGATGAGGTGTGCCCCCCCTTCCCCAGGCAGATTCCCACTACTGCCAGTCCTGCTGTGATTGGATTCCTTTCTCAAATTGAAAGCACAACAACCTAAATGAAATATACTTCTCTTAACTGAGCTACTTCTGGTCACATGGCTTCTAGTCTCTATTAAGGACATACTTTGAAAGCCATGTCTCATTGGTTTCTAATTCCTCTGAAGTCATGAGTTTGAGTCCCAGTCCCTAGTCAGATTGTTCTTTGTTTTTTCGGGGTTGGGGGGGAGAACAGAACAAGACAACTCCATTCTCTTTTTGCTGGACTTGTAGCTGAAGTCATAAATCCACAAATTTTCCTGTATTTGATTATATGAAATATAATTTCCTATGTTGAGAACCTCCTCAACTAGTTTACCTTCTTTATAAGCAGGGACTGATTTTGATCACCTTTAGATCCTAAGCACCTAATATGTGGAACTTGGTTCTTTTTGAATTGACTTTCTTTTTTTGCATCATGGAGTCCAGTTATAAGAAATTGATTTGGCAAAGACATACAAAAATACACACTCTGCACCTTGCACAGCACAGAATGAAGAAAATTCCTCTTCCAAACTGGTTTTAAATTTGTTTCTAATTAAAACTTTTATATAAAGTATTCATCTTTCACAGGAGGGAGTAATATTTACACATGCTTTTATTGATTCAGAGAAAAAATTTTGATTTAGATATTCATGCTTTAGCAACTATAGTTTTCTGTTAATGTTCTAATCCAATAAATCAGCCTTGCTCTTGCTCTATGAGACTCTCTGAAATACCACTTCTCCTTGATCAGTTAATTGCATCATTGTCTGACCTGCCTGTAAGTGGCATTCCTTCCTGCTTCTGAGCTTTGTTGTTATGCCAGGCAGAGGGAAGAAAATTGTTCAGCAGGACTGTGTGAATAATTGTGGGAGGTGGGGGAACCACTGATTAAAACACGTGTGGGCAAAGCACAGTGTTGGTGTTGGAGAGGGAGCTACACACAGCATGAAAAATTACAATGCCAAGAATATCATTGAGCAATTATTCTCATATTCACTCCTACCACCTTTGATAAGTTTATATTGTTAGGAAAGCTGGGAATGGATTTCCACCTCTTGAGCCTTACCTGTAGTGTAATGAGAACATGGAAAGAAGGCAAGAATAAAGAAATGTGCATTTTAGAAAAAGGAACAGTGTTTCACAAATGTTAAAACGAGACATCCCAGATACCCTGTACTCTATACTCTAGCAGCAGTCCCCAACCTTTTTTGGCATCAAGGACCAGTTTCCTAGAAGACAATTTTTTTCACAGATGGGGTGGAGGCTGGAGGGGGGAATGTGCAATCAAACTTACAAGGAGTGGGCAATCTAGATCCCTTGTATGCACAATTCACAATGGGGTTCATGCTCCTATGAGAGTCTAATGCCGCCACTGACCTGACAAGAGGGAGCTCAGGTGATAATGCGAGTGATGGGGAGCAGCTGTAAATACAGCTGAAGCTTTGCTTGCTTGTCTGCCACTCATCTCCTGCTGTGTGGCCACGGATTAGTATGTGGCCTGGGAGTTGGGGATTCCTGCTCTGTAGGTTTTAGAGTTAGCTTGTAGCAGTGCATGTACACTGTTGGCCATGCTAGCATATCTCCACCAGTATATATTTTGTAGGAAAAAAAATAGATCTCACTAAATTAGTTGTAATGGACTTTATTCATGATCTAATTTCAAACAGCAAAGAAAGTATTCAGAAAACAATTTTTGCTGATAATTAAGATGTTCCTCCTTCCTGTTGGAGTGTCTGTTGTTTTCACCCACAATAAAACGTTTACTAGGGATGTATTTGCATATCAGTTCCATTTTTAGAAGGTAATAGTCTCCAAGTTACAAAGTTCTGATCTTATTGCCTTCCTAGAAACTGTTGAGATGAAGATGTTAACACTAAGAAATTGTAGACTGCAATGCTTTTTCATTTCTTGCTTTCCTCTGAATGAAGCCATGAAACCATGGAACACAGAAGTCCTCTTTCCTACCATGTGAAGCACAATGATAAACAGTGTTTTACAATACTGCCACCTCACAGAGCCTTAATAGGTGAATATTTACTTCCTCACATCCAATAACTAAATATTTCCTGGGTTAGCTTATGCTAGAGAGTATTTTCTAGTCTGTTTTACTTTTCCAAATAATGACAAAGTATCCTACGTGTGATACCATGTATGTACTCATTAGTTTTGAGCATTATTTTAAAAAGTAATTACATAGATATAAAATATACTTGAGTAATTGTATCTCTCTGACTCCTAGCAAGGCTGCAAATGCCTGCCTATGTTTCCATTTGTTCATGTCCTCTTAGGGCGTGTATTAGAACTGTTTTTCTGATTGAACAGATGTTCGCTGGTTTATCTTGTCTCTGGATGGCTGCAGTGCTGGTCAGGGATGCAAGCAGGGCCACAACAACTGGCCAGCAAGTAGGTCTACCACAAGTCCTTGCTATTGCTCTTGCTACTGCTACCAGCGGCAGGTCTCCCTTGCATTCCAGATAGTATTTAGGGTGGAACTTCCTCAAATGGCTATTGGCTGGTGATGGTCAGCACTTTACTAGACTTGGTTAGTACCATTTGGGTCACTAATAGTTTCTGTTAGGAATATGAACCAGGCCGGGTGTGGTGGCTCAGGCCTGTAATCCCAGCACTTTGGGAAGCTAAGGCAGGAGGATCGCATTAGACCAGGAGATTGAGGACCAACCAGGGCAGCATAAAGACCTCGTCTCTAGATACACACACACACACGCACACACACACACACACACACACAATAACTGGGCATGGAGGCACGTGCCTATAGTTCCAGCTACTTGGGAGGTTGAGGAAGTAGGATTGCTTGAACCCAGGAGTTTGAGGCTGTGGTGAGCCATCATTATGCCACTGCACTCCAGCCTGGATGACAGAGTGAGACCTCAGCTCAAAACAAAAACAAAAACAAAAAAACCCACAAATACTATTTTTCAGATTGTGCTGAGTGGAAGCTGGTTGCCTGGCAAGTAATTTGTAGCTGATGTTGGGAGAGCTTTCCTCACAAAGCAGAAATGGGACCTCTATTTTTATTTTTATTTTTTTTGACTCAAGGGCTCTGTCACCTAGGCTGGGGTTCAGTGGCATGATTATGATGATCATGGCTCACGACAGCCTTAACCTCCTAACTGCTCTACCTTTCCTGGCTAAATTTTTTTATTTGTTATTTTGTAGAGATGAGGTTTTGCTATGTTACACAGGCTGGTCTTGAACTCCTGGGCTCAAGTAGACTTCCCGCTTCGGCCTTCCAAAATGCTGGAATTATAGGCGTGAGCCACATGCCCAGCCAGAAATGGAAAATTTAGATTGCTACTTTTTTCTCTGTTCTATTAGAATATTGATTTCTTAAGAATATCTCTTCATGATTACAAGGTAATACAGCCTTTTCTTCCTACCACCTCCCCTTCCTGAAAACCCTTCCCTCTGCAAGCTGCCACCCATGGTTGGTTACACATTCATATATTCTTCAAACTACTTCACAGTGATGGCTCAGTGTCTTGTGAGCACATAGAAGCATCTTGAGAGTATCCATGTGTCTCCTCTTCTGTTTTGTCCCCTGTTCTTAACTCTTACAGTTTCATAGCATAGCATAGAATTAAGTAACTCTCACACTTTCATAGTATAGCATGGAATTAAGACCTCAGCACTGCCTAACCGGATTTGTACTTACATTCATATTCTGTTTCATCATTAATATTCAGTTGATTTATTTTGGTAGCTTTCTATTTCTCTTCATCTCTTTAGGGTTGCTTTAGCAATTCCTCCAAATTTTGAAGTTTTTTCATAATGATGTAAAAATTCCTAAAAAATTAGATGTGTCCTAATAAAACATTATCCTTTACAGTCACATTATCTTCTTTTTGTGCAAGGGAATAGCTGTTTTGATTTTGGATAGTCAAACAGACATCAACTACATTGGTTAAAAATACTTTGAATGTTGGCTCTCCCACCCTCTGCATTTTTGGAGCAGATTGCTTTTTCAGGCCGCCAGTAGAATATGAAAATTTCTTATACATCCTGTGTTTCCAGAACAGCCTCTGAAGTATTCCTTTCTTTGGCAGTTCTAGTGAAAACTCATGACAGAAAAAGTGACTTTCCTTTTCTTTCCTGTCAGATAGTACTTGCTTCTCATATAACGAACACTTTATAGTGCAAGAGACACATAAAGCAGGTAGAACTGCTGGTTCTTTCCCCCTGGTAATTCAGTGTAAAATCAGGTATCTTAGAGTGGCTTTCCTTCCTTGCATAGCCTAGCTAGTGTGTCCTGTTAATCGGTTAGGTGTATGTAAGCAAGCAGTACCTGCTACCAACCTAAGAAAGTTTAAACCTGAAGGCAGCTGTCAGGTTTCTCTTCTTTCCAACAAACCCCTTGTGTTCTCTGCCAAAAATTCTTTTCCCAAGGAGTTCTTGGTGCTCAGTGAGAGGCACAGTCACATCTGTAATAAACGTAAAAGCAATTATAATTGTGATCTTTTAAAATCAAGTGGTAGGGTGGATAATTCAAGTCACCATCTTATTTTAGATTAAAATGTGAGGTATGAGGTGGAACAAGTTGAACAGGTGAGAGTGAGCTGGTATCTCTCTGGAATGAAGGCTTTTCTTGAAACCTGGGAGGAGTGGGGATAATTTTCCTGTGTACCTATAAAGTTATGGCCCTCCTGTGCTCATCCCAAGTCTCTTGGCATTTATTAAGTAGTGTGAGTGGGGGGTGGGTTCTATTATTGGTGTTTTCATGTTGTAGAGACAGATGAATCTTAATGTGACATGAATGAAGAAACATGAGAAAACTGGCAGCCGTTCACAAAAATTTCAAGAGTGAGGAAATTCATTAGAACCTTCAGGTTCTCCTGTTTACTGCTTGTAGAGCTCAATTTCCAATGAATTGATGGTGAAAGGGTCTTCTGCTTGATATTCTCTTTGTATGAAGTGTTTGCTGTGTGTCATTCATTTTTTTTTAAACATTTGTTGTTGGTTTTGCCACAGTGAAAAACTAAAGGGCTGGTTTTCAATCTGTGCCTGACATAGCCTAATGCTTCTATGATAGTGCCTGGGAGGCTGCTGAAGGGAAAAGACCAAGGGGCACTGGCCCTGGGTCACCCACTATTGAGTCAGTACTAATCTACCTTAATCTCTTTTATGCAGCGGCAGTTTGTCTAAGAGTTTTGGTTTTTTAAAAATTTCATTGCTTGAAATATTTTTGAAAGCCCTTGCTTTAGGCAATTGGTGTTATTGTGCACAGAAAAATAAATCACTTCCTTTTGAAGAATCGTTTTGGAGTGTTCACGTCTCAAAGAGGTGAAATATATGACTTCTTTGCTCACTTTCACTGAGTCACAAGTCCTGCCTGTTGGAATGCTTGAAATTTTTTTGAAAACAAAATGTGCCTCCACTATGTAAAAGGTTTTTATATCATAAAAATATTTTTACATATAAAGTATATGTATTATCACTTTGATTTCATAGCTTATAGGTGTGTAACTCAAACTAAGAAGTAAAAAGTTATGTATTGTATATGGCATGAGACAAGATTATGTTTCAGATGGCCTTGGTGAATACAATTTCTAGTTCTGCCTTCAAAAGAAGACTATTTCCAAAAGATATCTAATTGTAGGTATCTAGTTATGGGTAATAATTGAGATATTATTAGAGGAATCCAATTATGTCTTCGTTTTTCATTAGAATCCAATTAATTTCTAAGAGAGTATCCACTTATGTCTTTGTTTTCCAAGAGTATATTAGAAATTTGGCCTGCTTAATGTATCCTTATAAAAATGATACAGGGTGAGACTGTGAGAACTACTTGACTTTATTGAAGAGTCCCTAGATCTCGCACCTGGTTGGAACAAGGTTGGTTATTCTCAACAGTTTCCTCCAAATAGCTCTGAAGTGTAATTGATGTTTGAGGTGATTCTGGCTTATGTAATTTCCCATCTTCCCTACTCAGGAAGCATTTATTGGCTATATTTCCTCTTGTTGTTTTACTTGGGACTTCTCTTTTTGAGGTAAATATAATTCAGAATATGTTGTTTAAGCAGTGTTGAAAACATATAGGTGAGAAGATAGCAATTGGGGAAGTTGGTGGAACTATATGTGCTGTGAACTGGAGAGTCTTGGGAGAAACAAACTACTGATAGTTCTCTAAGTATAAACTGGGAAGAAGGAAGAGGTAAAATCATTCATATTTTGCCTCTATGTTGACTTTAAAGAGAGGTGTTTTTTTTTTTAACCCTCAAAATCCTGAATTCGGTGCATAGGTTCATTTGAATTTGATTTGCTCTTGGATGAGAACACCATGTCTTGAGCCTTATTAGGCCTTTGCCAAGAAATAGCATGTTTTCTGCATTGGAAATAAATCACTGGTTAGTTTTCCTATTTAAATTATTTTGAATTTAAGTCTTTTACTGCTATTCAGGGAGTAGGTGAAAAACCTTAAACACTTCGGGTTACTAGAGTAACTATTGACTTCTTTCGTTGTGACATTAGGAAAGTTGATGTGGGCAAATTGACAAGCAAAGATCTCATTTTTTTTTTTTTCTTCTGAACCAATTGAGTTTTTCCTCCCTTTGTTTTAGTACTTATGTATCTGTGTATTGAGACTGAAGCCATTGTGGGACTGGGTAGCAAGTGCTGTACATGTAATTTCTTTTGTCCAAAAACAGAGACAAAGAGTCTGGTTCTTATAGAGGAAGGATACTTGCAATTATTTCTATGGCAGAATTTATTAGAATTCTCTAATAAATTCTTTTAAAATAGTAAGAGCTTTAGAATTTTGCTTTTATTTAATCAGAACTTAAAACTTCCTGAAATGATATAAAATGTGAATATACCGGAAGATTATATTCACAATTATGTCAACCTTTTTAAAGATAAAGATTCTGAATAAAAACAATCTAGTGAAAGATGTTTGACTGTAATTTTTTTTTTTTTTGGTACAAAGATATCTTTTCCTAGAGTCATGACATGTGTGGAGACAAATTTCATTCCTGTACAACTTTAGTGACCTAAAGGATAGGTGTAGTCATGGATTTCAACTCTCCCTTTTTCTCTCCTTCCCCCTTCCTTCTTCTCTCTTTTTCTGCTTCATCTCTTCATATAACATTCACTTATGAAGCAGCCTTGGTGTCATGGACCATCTTAGCCTCCTGAGTAGCTGAGACTACAGGTATGCACCACCACACTTGGCTAATTTTTTATAGAGTTGAGGTCTAGCTGTGGCCTCAGAAGGTAAAGGTTTGTATTCTGCTTTGCCTTGTTACAGACTCTGGGAACTTTGACAGTTTATCTAACTTCTCAGTCTCACTGCTGATTTTTAAAATGAAGAAACTAATTATCACAATTACAAAAGATTAAATGAAATAATGTATGTGAAGGAACACAATGAACATTGATACTCTATTAAAATATATATATATTTTTTGAGACCAGGTCTCACTCAGTCACCCAGACCGGAGTGCAGTGGTGCAATTCTGGTTCACAGCAGGCTCCATCTCCTGGACACAAGCCGTCCTCCATCTTAGCCTCCCGAGTAGCTGGGACTACAGGCATGCACCACCACACTTGCCTAATTTTTTATAGAGATGAGATCTAGCTGTGTTGCCCAGGCTGGTCTTGAACTCCTGGGCTCAAAGGATCATCCTTCCCTGACCTTCCAAAGTGCTGGGATTTCAGGCGTGAGCCATTGCATCTGTTTAAAAAAAACTTTTTTGAGGTGCAATATACAGAAAATGTTTTAGCCATTTTAGGTGTAGTTCAATAGCATTATGTATATATTTACAGTGTAGGGCGATCATCGCCACTATCCATTTCCAGAATTTTTTCATTGGATATGTTTCCAAATATAGAAATTCTATACCCATTACACAATGACTTTTCTTCCCCTGCCACCAGCTCCTGGTAACCTCTGTTTTACTCTTTGACTGTATGATTCTGATCCCCCCTCACCCCTCGATACCTCATATAAGTAGAATTATACATTTGTGTTTTCTGTTTGGCTTATTTTACTTAGCATAATCTCTTCAAGTTTCATTCATGTTGTAGCATATGTCACAATTTCACTCCTTTTTATTCCATTGGATGTATATATCCCATTTTGTTCACTCATCTGTTGAAGGACACTCAGGCTGCTTACACCTTTTGGCTATTGTGTGTAATGCTGCTATGAATATGGATGTACAAATCTCTCTTTGAGACCCTGCTTTCCATTCTTTTGGGTATATGCTCAGAAGAGGAATTATGGGGTCACATGGTAATTATTTATTTAACTTTTTGAGTGACAGCCTTTTTTTTTAAGAGATAGGGTCTCACTCTGTTGCCCAGTGGCATATCATTGCTCACTGCAGCCTCAAACTTCTGGGCTCAGGCAACCATTCTGCTTCAGTGTCCTGAGTAACCAGGGACTATAGGTATGTGTCACCACACTCAACTAATTTTTTTTTTTACCTTTTTTTGTAGAGTTCTCGCTAATATTTTCCCAGGCTGGTTTTGAACTCCTGGCATCAAGCAATCCTCCCGTTTTGACACCCAAAGTGCTGAGATTACAGATGTGAGTCACTGTACTTGGCCATATATTAAAATATTTTTTGAATCTATTGAATTGGTTGTAATGATGCAACTCCTTAATGACATGTTTATTCATAGTGGTATTTTTCCCCAGCTTTATTAAGATATAATTGACAAATAAAAATTATAGTTATATTATTTAATGTGATATTTTGATATGTTATACATTGTAAAAGGATTAAATCAAGCTAATTAACTATAGCATCACTTCATATATTTTTTGTGTTGAGTACAGCTAAAATCTACTTTCAGCAATTTTCAAGTATACAATTTATTATTATTAACTATAGTCATCAAGAGAGTCCAGAATTTATCCATCTTGTCTAACTGAAACTTTCCCACCCCCCCATAATGGTCTCTTAATTTCTATAGCTCACATGATATGAATCAGGACACTGAGATCAGCTTAAGTTTTAGGGCTTCAGGAACACCTTGCCAAGGTAGTAAGCTCTCTAGCCCATGGTTCTCAGAAATGCATTAACTGAATGTTTAAACATCACTGAGGATGAGGATTTACTCTGCTGTCCTCCAAATGTGTTGACTAAACAATAGCTTTATCAATGTATTTAATATTTTCTGCTTTGTGCCTTTTTGTAGGGATTTAGGAGACTGAAGACAGGCTGATGGGCTCAATTGGTAGACTTCACTGTCTCACCATGACTGCCGAAAATCCCATGCCTGGAGACCTGGCTCTAGCTCCTCTCGTCACTTGCAAACTTTGCCTGTGTGAACAGTCTCTGGACAAGATGACCACGCTCCAGGAATGCCAGTGCATCTTTTGTACAGCTGTAAGTTTTCCTTGATGCTTTCACTATGAGAAAAAACAAAGAGAAATCTCGTAAAAGTTCAGGACACATTTCTGTGGCTTACTGAGAAGCCAAGTTTTGGTGTACTATAATCCTGCTTTGGTAAGCAATCTACATTTGGATCTGTTTCCAAATAGTATCTTGAAAATAGTAAATCCTATGTTTACTTGTTCTTAGTAAGTATAATGTATGTTTGAAATGTAATTATTGGTTGAATAAATAGTCTTTCTGTTCCAAGGTTCTAATTATGGAACAAAATAGAGCAACTTTTAACATGCTTTAGGTAACTACCATCTGTAAGAAGCTCACCAGGAATTTTGAATGATGGAGAAATCAGGTAGCAGTTTACTTTGTCTGTGGAATTTTCTTTCATACACTTGCTCATCTCCTACAAAGCACATGGTATAAATTGTTTTTATTTTGTCATAGCTCCTTTTATTCTATTTTTACAATATGCTTAATGCTACTTGATCCACACAATTAAAAGAATCCTCTAGATCCTCAGGAGTGGGCTTATCTCTGTCAGTGTGACACTTGGTATCGACACCTGTGATAGGAAACTAGGAGTTTTCCTTGAAGGCTGGTTAGTTGAGGTATAAAGATAGAAAACAGACTGATGAGTTCCTATAGGATTTAAAGATGACAGAGAATAGTATTGTTTGTTCATTCATTCAACAAAGATCTATTGAGTAGCAACTGTGTCCCAGGAACTGTTCTAGGCACCAGGATTTATCAGTTAAAGAAACAAAACTGACCGGGCTTGGTGGCTCAGCCTGTAATCCCAGCACTTTCGGAAGCCAAGGCAAGTGGATTTCCTGAGTCCATGGGTTCGAGATCAGCCTGGGCAACTTGGTGAGACTTCATCTCTACAATAAAAATTTAGAAATTAGCTGGGTGTGGTAGTGCATGCCTGTAGTTCTGGCTTCTTGGAAGGTTGAGGTGGAAGGATTGCTGGAGTCCAGCAGGACGATGCTGGAGTGGCTGTGAGTATGCCACTGCACTCCAGCCTGGGCAATGGAGTGAGACTCCAACCCCACCCCCAAAGAAAAAAGAAACAAAACCCAGCAAAGATGATTGTTTTTCAGAGCTTGTGTTCTATCAAAGAAAGTTATGCAGGTGTGTAGGGCCGAGCAGATGTTGCAGTTTTAAGCAGGATGGTCAGGACTAGACCCTCCTGAAGAGCAGTGTTTGTGCTGCTTCTCCTTCCTGATGTTATCAGTGTTGCTTTATAGGAAGTGAGGAAATGGCCTTGTCATCTCAGAATAACTTCAGTTTCCTCTGGTCTTGTTTTGTTTCTGAAGGCTGTCCTTCAAAAACAATTATTTCTCTGACTTCCTCATAAATATTGCAGACCCTTGTCAAAATCTCAGAAGCAACATTTGTGAAAACCAGGATGGAAAATTTTCTCTGAGGGTTACTGATGTTTAAAAGCAGGACATGGCGTTGGGTGCGGTGACTCACACCAATAATCCCAGCACTTTGGGAGGCTGAGGTGAGAGGATGGCCTGAGCTCACAGGATTGAGATCAGCCTGGGCAACTTGGCGAGACCTCATCTCTATAATAAATCAAAAAATTAGCTGGTCGTGGTGGCGCATGCCTGTAGTTCCAGCTACTTGGACGGCTGAGGCAGAAGGATCACCTGAACCTGGCAGGTCAAGGCTGCAGTGGTCGTGAGTGTGCCACTATACTCCAGCCTGGGTGATAGAGTGAGACTCCAACTCAAAAAATAAAATAAAATAAAATAAAATAAAATAAAATAAAATAAAAGCAGGACATGGAATTCAGCTTTTGCTATGATATTTAGTGGTGCAGAATTTACATTTGTTCATTAACATTGGGTAAAGAATACATAAGCAATGGTTGTATTTGATCTTCACAAGGAGCTAACACTGTCATATTATTGTTTCAACAGATTTTAGTACCTAATTAAAAACAACATGACTGTTTCTCATTTCTCTTTCAGTAATTTGAGGGCAGGAGTTAGTACAATTAGAATATTTCACCATCTAGATTCATACTTCCTTATTGTTAGGGAATGCTCTAAAGCAGAAAGTCAAATGTCTTGACATTTTTGGTATCCTTCCAATTTTGAAACGTTTTGCACACCTATAAATATTAACTCTTCCTGGCATTCTGTTACCCTATTACCCATGAGCTGCTAAAATAGTAAGCTGTGTGTATATGATTACAGTAGTATCTGTAAATTTGCAAATTAGAATCAGACTCCCCTGAAATACAATTTTAACTGTTTTGTTTTTTTTTTTGGTTAGAGATTTATTTCTTCTTCTTTTTTTTTAAAGTTTTAAAAAATGTGTCTAATATCCCCAGACTTTAATTTTCATTCAAATTAAAGATACAAAATATGTTTTGTGTTTTCAAGGCTGAAAATAAGTTTATAACTTTTTGATATGACACATACTACTAATTTCCACTTTTACATAGGATTTGATGACATCTCCCAACCTCTGGCTGGGAAAGACTTCTTATACATATCATACATTAAAATGGTTTTACTGGTTTTGCTAAGAATCACCTCTATCTTTAGAGAGACCTGGCATTTATTTATTTAGAGTTGGGGGGTCTTACTCTGTCACCCAGGCTGGAGTGCAGTGGTATGATCATGGTTCACTGCAGCCTTGACGTCCTGGACTCAGGTGATCCTTCTGCCTCAGTCTCCCAAGAAGCTAGGACTACAAGTTTGCGCCACCAGACCTGACTAATTTTTTTATTTTTATTTTTTGTTGAGATGATGTCTTACTATGTTGCCTAGGCTGGTCTCAAGCAATCTTCCTGTCTCAGCCTCCCAAAATGCTAGGATTACAGGTATGAGCCACTTGCCCAGGTGTGTTTCATCAACTACCAGCTATGGAAAACAGACATGGTTCTTGAATAAAGTGTTCTGTAGTCATACTAACTTGGAAACTGTTATGTTCTCTGTTCCTTTCGTAGAGGGACACAGTGCACACATGCATTTTAGAAGCTATGTGAAATTTTGAGACTAAAAGGAAAGCAGGGAAACCCTGTTTAACTTCTCCTGATGAAACATTCTCATTTAACTATGCCACCATTTTAAGTAGCACACATATCAACTTGTCCACAACTAGTGCTCTGAAGAACACTGCTTTAAATGATTTCATGTAGGTAATTCATGATTTAAATGACACCCAGAGAAAAGAATGTGATGGACAATGCTTCTTATAAACCACCAATATTATTTGGTTTCTTGTTAAAGGATGTTCTGTCTGTGAAAATGGTTTCTGTTAGACAATTTGCTTAGCTTTAATATACATAATAAAGTATAAAGTAAGAGAACCTGAATATATAAGACAAAACTGGCCTAGTTCTCACTAGCATGACGGAAGTCATACAACATTAGGTATATTACAGAGCCAAAGAAGTTGATATCTTGGGGTTACAGAGAGAGAGAGAGAGAGAGAGAGAGAGAGAGAGAGAGAGAGAGAGAGAGAGAGAAAGGGAGAGATGGAGATGTTGCATACTTATTTATTCTGTTGGCTCAGGGATACTAGTCTACTAACAATATGCAAAGAGTATCTATCTCATTTTCTGGCTTTTGCAACACACTCTTTCAGATAATGCCACACAATTTAAATTCAGGTGAAAAAGTCAGTTATCAAATTCATAAAGTCAGTTATCAAAGTAATTAAAATGTGTGGGTCTGCTCCCTTGTACACAATATTAGCTTCTGATTTTTTTTTTTTTTTGGAGTGATTTCTGTCAGCCATGAATTAAGCAATAGTGAAAACACCGTGTTGCTTGTTTTTATAACCTAGATAATTTCACCTGAAAAGAGTTGGTATGTTGGGCATGGCCTATTTACCTTTCAGATTAAAGACAGGATGTGCTGAGCAAAAAGAAAATAAAGTCCAGTCATATTCCTGCCTTTCTTTCCATTATGTTCTGTTGGCTCTAGGTAGTTAGAACTCCTTTTACTATTCATTTCTCAGAGCCAAATGGATTTTCCAATGTTTAAAAAGTGAGAGGAAATATAAAACTTTTTAGACCAAGCCCTTTTTCCCCTTGGGGCCTGTTGGGTGACCTTTAAGAAAAGCCCAGAGATGTCTTGGGACACTGTCTCAGTCCATTTTGTGTTGCTATAACAGAATACCTGAGACTGGATGATTTTATAAAGAAAAGAGGTTTATTTAGCTCACGGTTCTGCAGGCGGGAAGTACATGAAGTATGGTGCCAGCATCTGGTTGGCTTCTGGTGAAGCCCGTGTACTAGGTCAAAACACGATGGGGAAGGTCAAAGGGGATGCAGACTAATATGAAGAGACAAAGTCCAAGGGGTGGCCTGGCTTTTTAATAACCCGCTCCAGTGGCAATGAATCCATTCTGACAAGAACTAATCCAGGCTCACCAGAGCAAGAACACACTGTTTTCTGAGACACCATCACCAAGCCACTCATGAGGGATACGCCTCTTGACCTAAACACCTCCCACTATGTCCCACCTCCCAACACAGCCACAATGGCATCAAATTTCAACATGAATTTTGGTGGGGACAGATAAACCATTTCCAAACTATAGTAGAGATACAGTTTGGGGAGATTTGCAGTGTGCACATGCATATACGTGCGTAGGCACACACACAGGTTGGTAACTTTCAAATGAAGCAAAAAACTTGCAATAATTCTTTCTGGGGTTCTAACCAATATCTGCATCAGGGAAAAGCAATGCCATTTTCTTGCTGCCATCTTTATTCTTCCCTTGCAGTGTAACATAGTGCTTAAGAGCACACACAGTGGAAACAAGAAGATACAGACTCAAGTTCAGGCTTCACTATTTAATGGTGTGTGATTTCCAGCAAGTTATTTGGCTTCCCTAAACTTTTGTTACCTTACTTATGAGATGAAGGAAGGGGAGGGGTTGACAATACCTATATCGGGAGGCAAGTGAGAATTCCAGTAAAGCATCTAGTACAGTGCCAAGCACATGGTAAACTGGCATTATTATTGTTTCTTTCCTAAGATTCCTCTGTGTACTGAGTGATTCTGTTTTAAAAACATGTTTTAGAGAAAGGAAAGCCTATCATGATTGGACTGACTTCCTCATCAGCTTTTTGTAAGAAGGCAGTTATATGGGCGATTTCAACCTCACTACTATTCTGAGACTAGCAGTTAGGATATATAGAGAGAAATTTGTCTGTTGAATTTGTTCAAAGTGTGGCTTATAGCTGGATGTTTAAACTAAAGATATAGAAGATGTACAGGAACCCCCCCTCCAAATTTACAGCTTTGAAAGTAAATAGATTAGAACATTGCTGGTGAATATAAAAGATTCTGATAAAAGGTTTTCTCAAATTACCATTTGTTTAAGAGCTACTGACTTCAGAGAACATAATCTAATTACTTGTCAGTTTTATATATCAATCTGGCATCATTTTAAGTACCTTTTACTGAGAACTCTCTGGAACCACAAAAAATAATGAGGCATCTTATTCCAGGCCATTGTCACAGAATGATTTTCTATCCCCTCTTCTGATTATGAGACCTGCCAACCTCTTTTGAAGCTTTTAAATTATCCAGTTCTCCAGATTCCCATGTTTTCTATTACTATTAGATGGACAGAAGTAAATTCTGCCACTTCAAAGTACTCATTATTCTGTTAATTTCTGGTACTAAAATATACATGCTTAACAAGATTAGTTTTATGCTTTCCCTTAACTTGGCTTTGTTGTGGTCAGTACTAATCAGAGAATTTCTCCTTTTCTTTGTTTGTGAAATGACTTCAATATACTTTCTGTTTATATCTATTAAGAGATTTAGTGGCAAAGCTATGGTGACTTTGTATTTATTAATCAAGTCACTGGTTTAAAGTGCAAATTTTGATACTACATTTTTCCACTGACAACTGAGTTGCCATAAGGTCAGATGGCATCTGCAGAATGAGAGCAAATCGTAACAGCTTGAGAAATGGATTAGAGATGACTCAAGGAGTAGCTGGCTTCCTGGACCTATGATCTCATCTATGCCTAATGCTACCACTTACTTATTCAAGGAAAGTTGTAAAATGTGGCAAGAGAGGAGACAGCAGCAAAGAAAACCATACTATTAGGGCCTTAATGTCTTTGTCATAGCATCATAGTCCTAGAATTGGAAGTGACCTTAGAACTTCTAGTTCCCCCACTATCCTAATGAAAGTAATCCTTTTCCTGGATGCCAGTATTTTTTGGTATTTTAAGAGAATGGATCTCTAGTTGGTAACTTAGGCTTCATTTATTCAACAAACACTTACTATGAGTTGCACAGTTTTGGTTTTTTAAAAAATTTCAATAGCTTTGGGAGGTACAAATAAGTTTCACAGTTTGGTGGTTAGGATAAAATGGTGGACAATCAGATTAAGACCTGGTTTTCAAATAACTCAACTTTTAGTGCATGCCACTAAAAGTAAATACAGAAGTCAGATGATGATATATGTGCTGGAAAATAAAGTAGGGTGAGAGACCTAGGGAGTGCTATGGGGGAGGAGGTTCCTACTTTATGCTAGATGGTTGGTCAGGGAAGTCTCACCGATAAGATATTTTCTGAGCAGGAAAGAAATGGGAAACAAGTCATATGAATATATGGGAGAAGAGTGTTTTAAGCAGAGGGAAGCAGTATGGCGGTCTTAAGTAGGCAGTGTGCTTGGTGAGTTCTGATATAGCAAGGAAGCTAGTGCGTCTATAGAAGTATGTATGTGTGTGTATGTGTGTAGGAGGAGATGAAGATTAAGTCCCATGATCTGTCATCTGTAAGCTGGAGACCCAGCAGAACCAGTGATGTAGTTCTAGTGTAAATCTGTAGGCCTGAGAACTGGGTAAGCCAGTAGTATAAGTCCCAGCTCAAGGGTAGGAGAAGATCGATGTCCCAGTTCAAGCAGTCAGGCAGAGAGAGTGAATTCAATTTTACTCTGTCTTTTTGTTCTATTCAGGCCCTCAACGAATTAGCTGATGCCCACCCACAATAGGGAGGGAATGCTGTTTTATTCAGTCTCCTGATTTGAATGCATATCTCATCCAGAAACAGCCTCACACATACCTGAAAGTGATGTTTAACGAAATAGCTGAGCACCCTGTGGCCCCGTCAAATTGTCATATAAAATTAACCATCACAATCATACTTGCTGCTGCATAGAGAATATACTACAGGGGCCAATGTGAAAGCAAGAAGACAAGTTAGAAGGCAAATATAAATACAGTAATTCAGGTCAGAGATGACAGTGGCTTGGACCAGTTAGTTGGTGGTAGCTGTTAATGTCTTTGTGCAGTCTAAATCTTCATTTTCTTTCATATAACAAATGGATATTTATCATCTCATAGGATTAAAGAGAAGATTACAGTAGATAGTTTAGTAAAGCATTTAGTACAGTACCTGGAATACAGCTATCATGTGTAACTCTACTGGTTTTAGTGTCTGTTTTTTTTTTTGAATTGGAGTCTCACTCTATTGCCCGGGCTGGATGCTCATGGCCACTCCAGCATCGACCTGCTGGGCTCAGGCAGTCATTCTGCCTCAGCTTTCGAAGTAACTGGAACTGCAGGCACGCACTACCAAGCTTGGCTAATTTTTTTTTTATTGTGGAGATAATGGTTTGCCAAGTTGCCCAGGCTGTTTTCAAACCCATGGGCTCAGGCAATCCTCTCACCTCGGCCTCCCAAAGTCCTGGGATTATAGGCTTGAGCCACCATACCTGGCCTGGTTTTAGTGTTATCACCTGTTTTTGACTGAAAACCTACAATATTGGGACGTGCTGTAACACTGGCTATTTAATTATTGAAAATTTAAAATCTAAACTATCTCTTCCACTTTCATTTGAAACTTGTTTTTATATAAATTCTCACCATCAATGCTAGTAGTTCTGCTCTCTAAAACAAAGTTGGTTGGAATCTGATTTTACTATTACTGGTTGAAATCTGATTCTACTCACTGACTTTGTATTATTTGAATCAAGGTTATCTTTCTGTTAGAGGGCAAAGATCAGATTACTCATTAAAATTTTTCTATCCCCATACACAAAAATTAACTCCAAATGGATCAGAGACCTAAATGTAAAACCTCAAACCATAAGAACCTTAGAAAATGAAGGACATA
>NW_007246491.1:425267-435653 GCF_000164805.1 Carlito syrichta
TTGGTATTGGTACAGGAACAGGCATATAGACCAATGGAATAGAATTGAGATTCCAGAAGCTAAACCTCAATTTCTCAACCAACTCATCTTCAATAACGCCTCCACCAGCTACCACTGGGGAGAGGAGAACCTATTCAGTAAATGGTGCTGGGAAAACTGGCTGACCACATGCAGAAGATTGAAACAGGACCCCTACCTATCCCCATATACAAAAATTCCAAATGGATCAGAGACCTAAATGTAAAACCTCAAATCATAAGAACCTTAGAAAATGAAGGACATACCCTCATGGAAATTGGAACTGGCATCCAATTCCTGAACAAAACCCGGAACCCACAGGCCATAAGAGATAAGATAGACAAGTGGGACCTCATTAAACTGACAAACTTCTGCAAAGCCAAAGAAACCATCAAGAGAGCAGGGAGACAGCCTACAGACTGGGAAAAAGTATTTGCCAACTCCAGGTCTGACAAAGGATTAACATCCTGGATCTACAAGGAACTCAAACGTGCTGAAAAGAAAAAAACAAACAACCCCATTAGAAAATGGGCAAAAGATATGAACAGACACTTCACAAAGGAAGACATCCGAGCAGCCAACAGACACATGAAGAAATGTTCAACTTCACTAATCATCAGGGAGATGCAAATCAAAACCACACTGAGATACCACCTAACTCCAGTCAGAATGGCAATTATCAATAACTCAAAAAATAACAGTTGCTGGAGAGGGTGTGGTAAAAGGGAACACTTCTACCCTGTTGGTGGGAGTGTAAACTAGTGCAACCTCTGTGGAAAGCAGTGTGGTGATTCCTAAAAGCTCTAAATATCAACCTCCCATATGACCCTGCAATCCCCTTACTAGGAATATACCCTGAAGAACTCAAATCACTCTATAAAAAAGATACCTGCACACGAATGCTTATCGCAGCATTGTTCACAATAGCAAGAACCTGGAACCAACCACACTGTCCATCAAAAGAGGACTAGATTAAGAAAATGTGGTACATATACATGATGGAATACTACGCAGCCATAAAAAAGAACAAAATCATGAATTTCGCAGCAACCTGGATGGAACTAGAGTCTATAATACTGAGTGACCTCTCACAGAAACAAAGATCTGTGTATCACATGTTCTCACTCATATAGTGGACCCTGATCCTCCAACGTATTACCATAAGAAAATGACTGACAGTTGTGGGAAACTATGGGGGGGAGGGGAGGGGAGATGGGATTAATGGTAGTAAGCATCTGTTTGGGGTGCCTGAATGAAGCATATTTGTATACCTAACCCTTAACTGTACCCCACAATATCATAATAAAAAATATTGATTATAAAAAAAAAATTTTCCTGCAGTGCTCAGTCCAGTGTAGGAAGTAGTGAGCTATCTAGTGCAGTCCTGATAATTAGTCAGATCTGGTTCTGGTTCCAGTTCTGTCAATAACTCTATAACTCTGAACAAATCATTTCTCAAGACTTTTCTCATTTGAAAAATGATAGCTTGGTTTGGGATTTTTCGAAGACAATTGAGATTTGTTTTTTCATCACTATCTATTCTTTAAACTCAGAATCCTTGATTACTTTAACTAGCCAGATCATTCTCCTATGGGAGGTTTCAGTTTGCTAAGGGAGATACATAATTAAACTTATTAGTTACTGTTTTAATATGTATTTATCTTCCACATTTAGATCCCAATAATCAAGTGAGCAAGATTTTATTTCGTTTGGGACGTAAGCATAACTGTAGTTGATACGATGGTATTCACTCAGATCCCTCTTCAGGGTAATGTTCCTATCTTGCATTTCCAGAGACTGTTCTGAAATTCAGTGAATGATTAATGCAGGAATATAAAGGTCTTGTCACTCTGGATTAGTAAAGGGCAGTTTTGAGGGGCCATCCTCAGCTCCAAAACATCTTGATGGATTGTAGGACCAGCTCAGACTCTAGCTGCAGCTATACTGTGGGTTGAGATCTTCTACTCAGTCTTTCTTCCTCACTTCCTTATAGTCATGCTTTTGATGAGGCTATATCCCTTAAATCTTCTGCATGAAATTCGCCATCTCAGAATCTGTTTTTAGGGGACACAGTGGAAGACACAAATTCTTGAATTATTATTTTTCTTCTGGTAAAGTCACTGCTGTGTAGTTCAGAAGTGTTTTTGTCCCTCTAAAATGAGCATCTCATGACCTTCACAGAGTTTTCCTTTCCTCCCATTGCCCCAAAGTTAACTTTAATAAAGTGTGGGGTAAATACTTGTTTGTTATACTCTTGTTTTATTAGTATATTTACACAATTCTATAGAAATGGAAAAATTCTCTTTTTCTGGGTGGATTTTTTTTTTTTTTTGAGTTGGAGTCTCACTCTGTTGCCCAGACTGGAGTGCAGTGGCCGCTCCCGGCCACCGCAGCCTCGACCTGCTGGGCTCTGGCGATCCTGCCTCAGCCTTCCAAGTAGCTGGAACTACAGGCACGCGCTACCACACCCGTCTAATTTTTTGATTTATTGTAGAGATGAGGTCTCACCAAGCTGCCTAGGCAGGTCTCGAACCCGCGGGCTCAGGCAATCCACTCAGCTCAGCCTCCAAAGGCACAGGATTACAGGCTGAGCCACCGAGCCCGGCTTGGGTGGATATATTTGAATGTACTTTACCTTCTAGGCATGGTTACATTAACAAATAGTACTTTATTTTGTTCTCACTCCATCCTTGGGTTGACACAACTCTTTTGGGACAAACTTCACTTGTCTTTAATTATAGGCTCAACAAGTACGTCAAGCATGTAGTATCAGGGTAGGGAGTGGTGCCATAATATGGAACAAGGTTTTATTTCTTTTTCACAAAGAAAGTTAAGAAAAGATGGTAGTTTGCTAATATGTCTTATAGACTTTTTTTTTGAAAACATCCCTTTGCCAAATTTTAATTCTTTTACACCACATATCAGAATGTGATAGGCTGGTCAAACATGCAAACCATGACCAGAGCAGGCAAATGTGGGCTTACCATGAGAAAACTTTTCACTATATCCACTAAGTCACCAGAGTTTGCCTCATTTTTCCTTTGAAGTCGCACCCTCATTCCAATTTCCTCAAAGTCTATTCCCATCAGTCCAGACTCTACTCATCCATTTAGTACTACTGTGCACCAGCCAATGGTATTGACTGTGGAGCAAGTGGCAGTCATTAGACATGGCCAGGCCTGCTCCCATGTGGGCATCAGACCCTCTGATAAAGGAAGTAGAGTGTGTTCTGAGTGTTTTAACTCATTTGATTCATATAAGGACCCACATCAATCATTAAAAAATCCCTACTTTAAAGATCACGAAGCTGAAATACAGAAGTGACTTGCTCCTTTACATGACGGGTTTTTGAATTTGTGCATCCATGTTTTGAGGCCCACTCAGTCATCCCAACAAGCCATTCACCTAGTTGCTAATTTCTAAAGGTACTTAGGACAGGCCAGGGATGCTGTGCCATTGCTAGATAGCTGCTCCAGTTAACTTCAACTATTTCTATAATGCTTACGGTAGGGTGGGATGTATAGGATTTTAGTTCCTCTGCTTATCTCTTTAGATAGATAAACTGGGATGCCACCAGGTAAATAAAGCATCCTTACCAGAAGTCAGCAGGAAAGGCTACATGGATGAATTCTCCCTTCTGTTCAACTGCTAGCCCAGAATGACTTAACCTTCAGAAGTTTTGGTGTCCAATTTCATGTATACTTATGAGGATAGATAATTTAATCAGAAATATAATTAAACCTCACCTCCTATTTCTCTCCCTCCTATCTTGTTTTTCTTTGCTTTCTCTCTCTTTTTAAAAATTGAACATCAATTTTTAATTATAAATGTGATACATGCTGGTATTAAAACAAAACAAAACAAAAACCTCAGAAAGTGTTGAATGTATACACAATTCATCTGTATTCCCTTCCAGACTCTTATCCTGTATGTAAATAAACATGTAACCACATGTGGAATATGTATAAACATTACTTAATAGAAAAATAGGATCTTTGTAGCTATTTTTGTAAACTTGAGTTTACTAATATAACAGTATATTGTAGACATGTTTTTGTGTAAAAATATGCAGGCCTGCCTTCAATGTGTAAGTGGTATGGCTGTATTATTTATTTAATTAGACCCCTCCTACTAATAAATTTTAAGGTTTCCAATTTTTGCTGTTATAAATAAAAATTTCTGTACTTATGTAAATGTGAAAATCTCTCTCCTTAGCATAAATTTTTGGCAGTATAATTGCCTAATCAAAAGGCATACACATTTTAAATCAACATGTATTGCCAAATTACCTTCCTATACTTTTGTAGCAGTTTGACAATTCTACCAGTAGTGTAGGAAAGTCCCCTCTTTTGACACTCTGGGTATTTTCAAACTTTTCACCTTCCCTAATCTGATATGTGAAAACAACATGTCTCTTTGTTTAATTCGTGCTTCCTCTTTTAAGGAGGAAGCAAATTGTAGTAAAAGAAGCTCACCTCATGAATCTGTCTTTAAAAAATATACAGTATGTTCTATGCCAGTATAGTTTTGACTGATTTTATACCTTAGTATTTACAATATTGTCAAGTTAAAAAAAAAAAAGGCCATCTCTAGAAAAGTATATTTTACATAGGAGACATGAATGAATGAAAAATAGTGGTGGTCTTAAGAGAGAGTGAGAAATGCCTTATGTATATTATACATAGGAGACATGAATGAACAAAAAGTAGTGGTAGTCTTAAGAGAGTGGGAGATGCCTTACCACACAAAAAATTCATGTTCAGTGATAAGATGTTACTGAACAGGAAAAGGAAATTTAAAACATTTAGGCAAGTTGAAAAAAGGTTGTGGGTTAACAAGAAAATTCAGTTAATTCTAAAATCCCATTTTCTGTACATTTCAGTTCATCAAAGATTGGTTATGAGGCCAGGCATTATGGCTCATACCTGTAATCCCAGAACTTTGGGAGACTGAGATGGGAGAATTGCTTGAGTCCAGGAGTTCAATACCAGCCTGAGCAACATGGCAAGACCTTGTCTCTAAAAAATAAAAATAAAAAAATTAGCTGGGCATGGTGGTATGTGCCTGTAGACCCATTACTCAGGAGGCTGAGGTGGGAGGATCACCTTTGCCGAGGAAGTTGAGGCTGTAGTGAGCTGTGGTGAGCTGTGATTCGTGCCACTGCACTCCAGTCCAGACAGAGTTGAAACCTCTACTTGAAAAACAAAAAACAAACAAGATTGTTTATGTAAGCCTTGTATTGTGGATTCCTGATTCTTTTGGAGTCAGGTGTGACACAGCTCATCATTTCCACGGAAATAAATAGCTCTGTGTGAACTGCAAGCCTCAAGAGTTTTGAATCACTTCTCACCCCCTAGAAAGGGGGTTCTTTTGGTTTGACTCTTTTGGAAAGTGCGTGAGATTTACCATGTGAATGTGAACATGGGGTGTTGATCCAATCGTTTTGAACCTCAGTTTTTTCACCTGTTAAAAAAAATCAAGGAAATAAAAGTAAGGCACTTGAGTACCTATGCAATATGTAATATCCAAGTGTACTATTTTCCCCCCATTTACTCTTACACTGAAGTTTACAGATCAAGAAACCAATGTAGTTAAATAACTTGCCCAAGATTCATATATTATTAATTCCTGGTTCAAAGAGTTGTTTGGAGAAAATAAGAAGAACCTCTGTGAAAATATATAATATTACTGCTTAGCACACAGTATGTCCTCCCTAAATTTTATTTGTTAGCATGAACAATGGATAAAGGCCCATATTTGGTTTTTATGATCCTATCTGTAGTTTCTAAAGTTTGACAATGGCTTATATAAGGCAAAAATGACAACTTGTTCCTGACTTTATATACATAGAAGTTTAGTTAGTAAAAAACAAATGTAAGGAGCAACTTATTTTTAAAAATCAAAGGAGTTTTTCAGAGGACAGAGAGTATGTAATCTGAATATAGTGGTGACCATGGCCTCAGATTAAAGGGATTGAGCGGTGTGCTGTGAACTTTCGACTGTGTGAAAGTTATTTGAGGAAACCAAGGCCAAGTGATTAAGAGGTCTGGTTTACATAACTGGAAGTTCCCAGTACATTTAGGATAGTTTAAATGTTGAAACTGAAGTCAAGGTTCAAGCTTAAGCTTTCTGCCTCAAAGACTGGTGTTCTCTTACCCGCTACAAATGTCAGGCCTGTAGAAGTAACTACAATCTAATGGTTGTTTCCAAGTGATTCCTGAGCTCTGAGGGTGATTAATGTATGGATTACTCCAGATCACAGAGACCTTTTTCTGCAACTGGAAAAAAAAAATTCATAGGTGGTATGTTAATTATAGGTTGTTTTAATGTGGAATGATATCTGGTCTTTGAAGCATTTTATGGTTTATGGTATTGATAACCTTCAGAAAAGGAAGACTGGTTCAAATTACGGCAATTAACATGAAAAAAATCATCAAATATAAAGCCTCCTGTCTTCTAGAAACTTGCTTTTCAGAAAAAAGAATTTTTTTTTAAAATTCCAGTTTTGAATAAACTCTTGGGAAGATATTATAAGGTAATGGATAGTTGTAGTTTTGCTGCAATCTAAATTATAATTAGAAAGATTATGATTTTGCTATGGAGTAGGTGAATAAAACTATTTTAAATTAATTTTGGATAAAATGAGATTCTTAATAACCAACTGGTCATTGTTTTACCTTTTCTACTTTGTCAGAGTTCAGGTTTCTTTCTTTTTTTTTTTTTTGAGTTGGAGTCTCACTCTGTCACCCAGACTGGAGTGCAGTGGCCACTCCCGGTCACCACATCCGCGAAATGCTGGATTCCGGCGATCCTTCCGCCTCAGCCTTCCAAGTAGCTGGAACTACAGGCGCGTGCTACCACGCCCGGCTAATATTTTATTTATTGTAGAGATGAGGTCTCGCCAAGTTGCCCAGGCGGGTCTCAAACCCGCGGGCTCAGGCAATCCACTCACCTCGGCCTCCCAAAGCGCTGGGATTACATGCTGAGCCACCGAGACTGGCCCAGGTTTCTTGAATCTAATAAATTCTCTTTTGCGATGTGGCCACAGAGGAAGTTTGTTTAAAGATTAGATCTGTTCCGAACTGATTGCCCATTGTCCCTAAGCATCATTCCATGTAGAGAATCAATATCCTCTTGAGGTGACTGTAATGGCATCACCATTGTCCAACTTCTAAGTCATTGATATGAACTATTTTGTGTGTTGGCTTTACAAGTTATAGCCTGTAGAAAAAATGTTGATGGTTTAGCCTCATTCTCTCATTTATACAGTGTCAACATTCTTCTAAAAATGTAAAAAAAAAAATTAGATAGTCATGAATTAATATTGCTACCATTAATTTGAATTAACAAGATATTATTTCACTATAGTTTATTTGAGCTCTGGTTTGAACACTGAAGCAGATATCGGAGTTTTATTTAAAATGTAATAGAGATTATTTCTGCTTTAAGGAACACTATAACCTGAGATTTGATGAATGGTGTAAATTTATTTTGTGTTTTAATTTTTTAAAAATGTACAAAAATGTGTTGTGAAACTTCTCAAATATGGTATATATAACAAATACCTATATAGTTGTCCCTCAGTAGTTTCAGGGTGGTGGTTCCAGGCCCCCTCCCCTTCAAATATTAAAATTTGTGAATGCTCAAGTTCCTTATATAAAATGGTACAGAATTTGCATATAACCTACACACATCTCCCCATATATTTTAAGTCATCTCTAGATAACTTATAATACCTAATACAATATAGATGCTATGTAAATAGTAGTATACTGCATTGGTTTTTATTTGTGCATTTCAAAAATTTTAAAATTTTGAATATTTTTAATCCATAGTTGGTTGCATCCATGGATGTGGAACCTGTGGATATGGAGGTAGGGGGCATTGACTATATACCTACTGTCTCTTATATTATCTTAGTCCATTTGTGCTGCAACAAAATACCTGAGATTAGGTAACAGGCATTTGTTTCTCACAGTTCTGGAGGCTGGACTGTCCAAGATCAAGGCACCAGCAGGACGGGCATCTGGTGTGGGCTGCTGCCTGCTTCCAAGATGATTCCTTATTGCTACATCCTCTGGAGGGGAGAAATGTTGTGTCGTCACATGATGGAAGAAATAGAAGGGGAAGAGTGTGCTTCCTTTAACCTCGAGCCCTTTTATAAGGGTGCTAATCCCATTCATGGGTGGAGCCCTCATGACTTAATCACTTCCCCAAAAGCACACCTCTTAATACTGTTGCATTGGGGGTAAGTTTCAACATAAAGTTTGGAGGGAGCACCATCATTCAAATCATAGCGAATCCTAACATTAACTTTTTGCTTGCTTTATCACATATCTCCATTCATTTATCTTGCTATCCTTTGAATTGGTATATTTTTAAAACTCATTCTGAATTATCTAGTAGAATGTAAGCAGCCAATGTGTTTGCTTAGATTGGGCTGAATGGTTATGTTGTATTCAGTGATCTGGCATAGCCCTACCTCTTGACTGAAGGGGTTTCCTGAGCCTTCATTAATTTGGGTTTTGTTTATTTCTGTGTTGCTGAGATCTTATGTGCATTCTTAGAGATTCAGAGGCACTAAGAGATCAAGTAGGGACTGTAGCAGGAGGAGGAAGAAGAAAGTGACAAATGAATTTGGTAGAATTTGCATATGTTGAATCTGTGGCTAATGTTTCTTTGGAGGAAGTGGAAGAATATAAACTTGGCGAGTCTTCTTGTTTTTTTTTTCTCCTGGAACTATTGGTTGCTTTTCTGGGTATACTGTGTCATAAGATAGCACCTGGCCCAGATGGGTCCTCTTTAGGACTAGTATAAGAATTGGAGCCTCCCTCTGTTAAGAAAGGCAGCACAAAAGGAAAATCCTCTGAAAGGTTAATGGAAGAGTGGTTGAATTACTCGTGTTGGAGGCAGATTTTCCAATGCTAGTGACTACTTACTACTCTGATTGGAATTTTCTTCCATTTTAGCAGATTTAATTGGCTTCCTTGTGAGGACTGGACCAGGCTGCAGCATTTCCAGTAGATTTCTCTTCAGAGCTATTTCTGTCACTGAGTTTCTTAATTTAGATTTTTCATGATCACAAGAGATAAAGATAGAAGTGTTTGATCACTCTTGTTTGGTGGGAACTATAGGTACTTTTGAGTGAAGTTCAGATTTAATATCCCTTGTTGAATGACTATTCTCAAACTTGCAAGTGGACCTCAGAACCCTTTTCCAGAAAAAGTCATAGCACTGTTTTGGGCTAAAGTATTTAAAGACTTTCAATCAGGGTTTTAAGTTTTGCATTTATAATTTCGCCCATAAACTTTCTTTATTATTTCTTCTGGAACTAGCTGAATGCATGTATTCTTTATGGAGATGTAGGTTGGAAAGGAATTCTTTCTTTCTCTGGAGTTGATATCGTTCAGCATTATTAAATAAATTATAAGCAGTGACTGTGGACATAAAGTGTCTTCCCTGATTAGAATTGAGAACACAGATGGTACTGAACTCTTGGTGCTCAGATTTGGTCACACATTGAATCTTTTCAAGAGTTTAAAAGTACTGATGCCAATTCAGCAAGGTTGCAGAATATAAGATCAATATACAAAATAAATTATATTTCTACACACTAGCAAGGAATAATATGATAGTGGCAATAATAAGAAAATTCCTCTTACAGTAGCATCAAAAGGAATAAAATATTTAGGGATAAATTTAACAAATGTAAAACTTTCTAAAAACTGTAATACATTCATGAAAGAAACAAACAAAAAAAACTAAGTAAACAGAAAGACACCCCATGCTCATGGATTGGAAGACTTGTTAAGATGGCAATACTCCCCAAATGGACTACAGATTCAGCACATTCCCTATAAAAATTCCAGCTGTCTTCTTTGCAGATATTGATAAGCTGATTCTAAAATTCATACAGCGATTTGAGGGACCTAGAATAGTCAAACCATCTGGTAAAGAGAACAGAATCGGATAACTTGATTCCTGATTTCACAACTTACTAAGAGCTACAGTAATCAAAACAGTATGATACTGTCATGAGGATGGACAGATAGATCAATGGAATAGAATTGAGAGTCCAGAAGTAAATCTTCATGCTTATTGTCAGTTGGTTTTCAACACAAATGCCAAGACAATTCAAGGGAGGAAGAATAGTTTTTCAACAAATGGTGTTGGACAACTGGATATCCATTTGCAAAAGAAGTTAGACCATTCCTTACACCATAGACAAACATTACCTAAAAATGGACCTTAGCTGGGTGTGGGGGCTCGCACCAGTAATCTCAGCTACTCCTGAGGCAGAGGCAGGAGTTTTGCTTGAGGGGGAATTCGAGACCAGCCTGGGCAACATAGCAAGACTCTGTCTCTACA
>NW_007246491.1:435673-469252 GCF_000164805.1 Carlito syrichta
TCATCTTTTATATGAGGAGTTTATTTGAAACTATTGTACAAAGTGTAAATAAATTGATTTGTTCTTTGTTCTTATCTTTTTAAAAAAAATACCAAAAATATTTTTTAAAAAATTAGCCAGGTGTGGTGGTACATACCTGTAGTCCCAGCTACTTGGACAGCTAAGATGGGAGGATCAGGAGTTTGAGGCTACAGTGAGCTATAATTGTATTATTGTACTCCAGCCTGGGCAACAGAGTGAGCCACCATCTTTTTAAAAAGTAGACCATAGACTAAAACTACAAAACTCTTAGAAGAAAATATAGGAAATTAGAAAAATTTTCCTGACCTTGAATTAGGCAAGGCATTCTTAGATAGGACATCAAAAGTACAAGCAACACAAGAAGAAAATAAATAAATTGGACTTCATCAAAACTAAGAACCTGTATACTTCAATGGACATAATAGAAAAAGTTAACCCACAGAATGGGAGAAAATATTTGCAGATCATATCTCATGGAAACATATCTAGAATATATAAATAACTCTTACAACTCAGAGATCAAAAACAAAAATAGCCTAATTAAAACAGAGCAAAAGAATAGATGATTCTAGATGGACATTTCTCCAAAGATGATGCATAGATTGCCAATAAGCACATGAAAAAAATGCTCACAATCATTAGCCACAAGGAAATGCAACACAAAACCACAATGAGATGCCACTCACACACATTAAGATAGCTATAATAAAAGAGACAGAAAATAACAAGTTTTGGTGAGAATTTTAAGAAATTGGAACTCTCATACACTGCTGGTGGGAATGTAATGATGAAGCTGTTTTGGAAAATAGTCTGGCAGTTTCTCAAAAGTTAAAGAGTTACCACATACCATATACACCCCTAGATGTACCCAAGAAAAATGAAAACATATATCCACACAAAAACTTATTTATAGCAGCATTGTTTATAATAGCCCCAAAATGGAGACAATCCAAATGTCCATCAACTGGTGAAAGTATAAGTAAAATGTAGTAAATTCATATGACGGAATACTAGTCAGGAATAAAAATAAAGAAAGTTCTTATATATGCTACAACATGTACAAATTTTGAAAATATTATGCTAAGTATAAAAAGCCAGTCATGAAAGACCACTCATTATATGATTATGATTCAGTGTATATGAAATGTCCGAAATCCATAGACATAGAAAGTAAATGGTGGTTTCCTAGGGCTGGGGCATGGAGGACCTTGGAGGGAAATGGGGAGTAAGTACTAATGGGCACAGAGTTTTTTGGGGGATTATGAAATATTCTAAAATCAAATATGGTGATAGTTGCTTACTATGAATATATGAAAAGACCATTGAATTGTAGACTTTAGATGGGTAAATTGTATGGCATGTAAATTATATCTCAATAAACCATAAATAAATATTCATGCCTAGGATTTCCCTTAGGAAATCTGAATTAATTTGTTTGTTGTGTGACCTGGGCATTGGACTTTTGGAAATCTCCTTAGATGATTCTATTAAACAGCTAATGTGGAGAATCTTGGCACTTAAAGCCATCAGTCTATTTTCTATGTGGTCTGTATGCCAGTGGCAACAACAAGACCTGGGAACTTACAAGGAGGGCAAAATTTCAAACCCCATCCCAGATCTACTAAATTATAAATTACATTTTTTAGCAGAATCCTCACATGATCTGAAGCATTTGAGTGCTTCTGGTTTGAGAAGCATTGTCAGTAAGGGGGTTGAATAGCAAGGCAGGTAAATGTTACCTTTGAAGTTCCTTGTTCTCTTCTCCTCTTACCCAGAGCTTCTTTTTAAGGTTGCCCTTCCCAGTACTGTCCCAGAGAGTTTCCAGTGTTTCTTGTCCATAAAAACATATTGGGCTTAGTTCTTTTTTTTCGGGTACTGCTAGGGAACCACTGGCTTGTCTGAATATATTCTCCTGTTGTGATTACTTGCGATAGGCACATTCTAGGGGCAAGATTTTAACCAAAGAAATAAAGGTTGAAATTTCTGATAATGTTGACAGGCAGAGTGAGTGACAAGAGCAAGTTTTTAGGGTACATAATTATATTCACCTAATTATTTAATTTTAGGTACTACAAAGGAGAAATAAAGAGTGCTTATAATTATAGAAGGGTTTGAGCAGGTCAGAGAAGGAATCAAACTTAGATTTATAAAGTTCTTTTTGCCTGTTGTGGGAATAATTAATTAGAAAGAAGCAAAAATAGATGCAGAAAGCCAGTGAATTGGCTGAGTAGAAGCCCAGGCATAAGGCAATGAATGGCACCTGAGCCTGGGGTGATGCTGGAAGAGACTGGAGGAGGTGAATGGTTCTAAGCAATATTTGAGAAATGGAGTGATAGATCTTGGGGTATATACCTATACTTGTAACTCACCTTTTAGTGGAGCAAGCAGTGAATACAGAAGTAAATATTTTAGGTAGTGGTAAGTTCTAGGGAAAAAAAAGCCAACTAAGGAGACTCTTAGGGGCACAGAAAGTTGATCTTTTTAGCTAGGGAAAATCTATCTGATGAGGTGACACTGAGCACAGCTCCGAATGAAGTGAGCTTGAGCCATCTGGAGGAAGAGCATTCCAGGGAGAAGAAATGGCAACGGTAAGAGCCTTACAGCAGAAGCAAGTCTGGCATGTTGAAGAAATAGTGAGAGGGCCCATATTCCCACAGTAAGATGTAACGGGGTGGAAATGAGGTTGAGCCATGGTAAGGGGTTAGGTAACTGAAATAAGATACAAATTCATTGGAGGTTTTGGGCAGGAGAATGAAATATGATTTATATATTTTAAAAGATATATAAAAATCACTTTGGCTGCTGGATGGAGTAGAAGCCAAGAGACCAGTGAGGAAGCTATTGCAAAAGTCCTCAGAAGAGATGACGGTGACTTTAATGGCTGAGGAGGGTGGTAGGAAGTGATTCAATTTGTGGCATGTTTTGGTTGTGGAGTTTGAGGAAAATAAGAATCGAGGATGACTTTTTTTTCAGATAAGCAGCTAGACTATTGGAGGTACCATTTGCTGAGAAGAGGAAAATTATGGATATAGGGAAGCAGGTTTGTTGTGTAGGTGGAATAAAAAACTCTGTTAAGTTTGAGATGGTGATGAGACAGCCAGGTGAAGATGTCTAGTAGGCATTTTGTGTACACGTGGGTAAAAGAGAAATCGATGTCATGGTTTCTCATCATCCAACTAGGTATTTGGAAATATCATTCTCAGAGATAGAAAACATAGGATGAGGACTAGATTTAGGAAGGAAGATCATGAATTTGGTTATATATTTGTTGCATTGGAAATTCCCATGAGCCATCTTAGGGTCAATATTTTGAGTAGCTGGATTAATGTACAGATTTGAGACTCATAAGAGAGGCTGGGACTGGAAGGCTGAACTTGGGATTCATTGACTTATCAGCCAGGAAAACAGAAGTTACTCCATGTCTTTCACAAAAGGATGTCTAATAAAGACAATTGGTTATCTAGGTGATGGAAGATTGAGAAGTCAAATAGGAAAGTTAAGTACTTGGATATTAGCAACAACAGGAGGCTACTATGCCCTGAGGATTGGTGGGACAAGAGGAAGAGATGGCATTACTAGAACCTAGAAGTTAGGACCATCTGGGTTGGCATTACTAGAACCTAGAAGTTAGGACTATCTGGGAAGAGCTAGAGTTATAATGGGAGTTGGGGCCATGGTGAAGGGGTTCTGTTCAGTAGGAGCTGGGAATGCAGCCCTTGCTGGAGATCATCATAGGAAACAAAGGGAAAAGGAGATAAATGCCCTGGCTCCTTCCCTCTTCCCATTCTCCAGTCTTTCAATAATGTTTCCCATTGGCCAAATCCCCTGGAAGCTAGGAAATATAGTCTCTGCATTACAGAGCAGGGCAGGTATGTGGGGAATGACCTGAGAGCAAACAGGCTGTGGAGTAGCACGGTTGGTTTTATCTAGATTTTAATTAGGTGGCTCAGGAAGAAAGTGTTGAAGAAAGAGAGTTTAGGTCCCATCCTGAAATTCTGGTGTTTAAAAGTTGAGTAGAAGCGGATGTAGAGATGTAACTGTAGTTTATTCGGGAGGCTGAGGCTGGAGGATTGCTTGGGCCTAGAAGTTCGAGACCAGCCTGGGCAACATAGTGAGACCATGTCTCTTTAAAAAAATTGAGTAGAGGAAAATTAGATAGATTGAGAAAAAATGACTGGAGAGGAAGAATGAAAATTAGAAGAGTGTGAAATCATGAAGACAAGGGAAGAAAGGGTTTCAAGAAAAAGGGAGTGGTTAACTGTGATACTGCTGAGAGGTCAGGAAGGAAGATATGTGCACTGGATTTAGTGACATGGAGCCACTGCAGTTAAGTGGTAAGGGAGTAATTGAGATGGAGTTGGTAAAGGAGTGAAGGAAGACAACTCTTTCAAACATTTAACATTGAGAAATGAAGGCAGTATATAGCCAGGGAGAAAAGTAAGGGAGGGCTGTTTTTCTTTGCTGTTTTATTACTACTTTTCTTTGATAAGGATATTTTAAACATGTTTTACTGTAGATAGGAAAAAATTCAAGACATAAGAAAGAAAATGGATAATGAATAGGTCAATTTCCTTTATGTTAAATTAGAAAAAAGAGGGAAAGGATGCATGAGTAGATGGGTTTGATGTGTCACTGATTGGAGCGGAAGGAGTCTGGTCACAAAGCTGGTACAGGTTGGGCATCCCTTATCCGAAATGTAAACCAGTAGTGTTTCAGCTTTCACCTTTTGAAAATGTGCATTATATTTACTGGTTTAGTTTCTCTAATTCAGAAAGGTAAAATCCCAAATGCTCCAATTAGTATTTCCTTTGAGCATCATGTTGGTGCTCATAAAATTTTGGATTTTGGAGCATTTTGGATTTTGAACTTTCAGAATAGGAATATTCAACTTATAAGTGGTAGATTTGGGCTTCCAGCTCCCAGGAAAGCCTGAGTGTCTACTGTGTGCCAGATTCTGTGAGAGGTACTTCTAGGGATCATGGTGAAGAGTATATACAATCCAGATCCTGAAGAAACTCCTGGGCTATTGAAGAGATTGACAAGTTCACGGTCACTTGCAATGCAGGATGCTAGGTGGTACATTGTTCAAGTGGGTGTGAGTACTTCAATTGTTGACATCAGGTGTTACCTAAGGTGGTGATAGGAAGATGGACAAGGAGGAAAAGTCAAGTCTTCTGGAGAATTAGAGAAGGGGAAGGAGATTGTAACATTTATTAAACTCCCTTTGGATAGTCTGATATTCTGATATGTCTCCAAGGGAGAATGCAATACTACCAGCCCCACTACCATTGAGAATCTCTCTATTCTCTCTTTTTTTGGGATGAATTTATGTCTTTCTTTTGAAGAGGAAAATAATCTCAACCTTAATGTTGACCAATTTTAAAATTACTTTTATTAAAGCTTTATTAAACTTACACAAACATAATACAAGGTACTGTTTAGACACATTTAGGCATATATCTCTTAAACAATAAGAACACCAGAATAAATGTACATGTTGAATATTGGCTAAAATTATGGAGCAATAATATGTAAGTTAACATTAATGTGATGGGTAATGTTAAACCACTCTTGGTGTGTTCCAGTGACTAAGTCTTAATGTTCTTGCCACTTTTCTCTGTTGGAATCACTAAAAATCTTGAATTGTACAGCTTTCACTGGGCCTAGATTCTTCTATTTTTTTCATCTGCCTGTGACAATGAAAGCATTCCTCCCTGGTAAAGCAGGATGGCACCACAAACAAGTGTGAGTACTGAAACTGGGTGGAAATAGTAAGTTTCCTTAGGAGGTCCAGGACATGCATTTATTGAGATCATTAAGTAAACAAAAAATGGAAAAATTCTGTCCTGTAAAGCTCATGGACTCTGAAGAAAACACCCTTGCACTCAGTTTGAAATGATCAGTGCTAACTGGGCATCAGGGTGCTGTGAGAGCAGATGGACTGAGTGTCCTGCCAGACTAGGAGTTGGGGCTGGGAAGGCTTCTGAACTAAGAGAAGCTGAAGGATGAGAACTGCAAAACTAAGGTCTCTCTTAAAATTGTACTTATTTATAGCTTGCTGTTTGATTTGAGGCTTCTCCTTTTTAATTATTTGGTGTCAGGTTTTCCTGACAGTGTTCTGATATCCCATGTGGTTGGCAAACACCTATGATGGGGAAATTGATCCTCATTAGTAATCTTATATTGGTAAAAACGCAATGTCTCCGAAAGAGTTTTGTTAAAAAAACAGTTTTAGAATCAGACTATACCAGGAAACAATTTCCTGCCTAGCTATAGATTGTTGATTTGCTTGAATATTTTTAAACCAGGATGCTTTTGGTGTGTTGATATCTTTTGAAATGAGAGCGATAACCATCTTGAGTTGTACTAACAATTTACTTCAACATCATTTAACAAAGAAGGCTTTATTCTTGGCTCATGTGTGGAGATCATAGTCTGAAGTGGATTAAACAGAATATTGGCCTCAATATGCGATGTTATTTAGAACACACTGGAGACGTTGTGATGTAATTGTGTACTGAAGCAGAAAAATATTAGTCTACATTTTAATGGAATATCCACTTCAACATACGCATTGTATCTGGAATGATGACAAAGCAGAACAGGCACCAAGGCCTGTCTGGGTGTTGGCCTTCCCCTCATCACCTTCCTTCCTACTCCTGTCTGAGCTAAGGATGGGGAAACCAACTCAGCTTCAAACCAGGCGGTCTGCCAGCCCTTCTTTGACCTCGGGACTCTAGCGCCTGCCTTTTCCTGGAGGTCAATTTAAGCTTTCAACTAGTGGCACCCATCACCTCCTTCCTCCCTATTCCCTCTTACCTTTCCTCCCCACCCTCATGAGGGTGGTCTCCAAAGGTCATATTTGTTTGGGGACTTTGTTTCTGTCTGCCTGCCTATTGTTCAGAAACATCTACTTCATTCTCCAAGTATGCTTTATGCTTGCATACCTTTTTCACTTTTAGAATATTTTAACGTATTTAATGGGTGGCTCTCCCTTCCCCTCCAAGCAGGCAGACAGTTGGTATTGTCTCATTAGCTGGAGAGTTTAATGACTTTCCCAGAATGCAGAGAATTTAGAGCTTGTGCTTTACTTGTATCAGTTCCACTGACTATTCATTTTAATGTTTTTTTTGATAGAAAGAAAACCTTTAAGAAAGGTATAATCTAGTGGCAGAGAATGGGGAATTTATAGTAAGTTAAACACACACACACACACACACATACACACACACAAATATATTCCCTCCCCATTCCTATGGTTTGTTCTTGGGTGAGTACATAGCAGGTTTATCTTAACACTATGACCTTTTTTCCCCCCACATCCACCATAATAGAGGAGAACACCTTATATGAAGAATGCCTGTGCCTTTGGTACCATTGGAAATTAACACTCTTGAAAGGGATCTAGGAGAATCCCTTTCCTGGGAAGATTCCACTGTATATAATTCTTAGACTTTCAGAGTTGGAAGAGACAATATGAGTCATCTGGTTTACCAGGTGTTTGGTCAAATCCTTGGTTAGATCCCATCTGAATCCTTGAGGGCTGTGGAGTGAGTTTGATGAACAATCCTTGTTATTATACATGACCTTTCATGGCCGAAAATACATTCCACCAAACCAATAAAGTAAAATGTTGACCAGTCAAAAGAAAAAGTTGTTTCTTTCTTTCTTAGGCCATCTTGGCTTTTGCAATGTTCTATTTGAAATATTTCCTTTAGAACTTATTAGCTATTAAGAAAATTTCATATTTAAATATCTTTTTTAATACTATTGTTTAATGGAATATAAGTTTTAAAATGTAAATACATGAGGGTAGTTTTCTTTTTTCTTTTTCTGTGTTTCTCTGTCTTTATTTGCAAGCTAGATGTCAGTTTTTTCTCCCAGTATTGTTAATGATTTTCCTATGTTTGGTTGCTATAATATGCACATGGAGTTCGTGTGAATCGTTTCAGTTCTCTCTCTCTCTCTCTCTCTCTCTCTCTGTGTGTGTGTGGGTGTGTGTTTAACCAGTGATATTGAAGAAGAGAGGAAGGCTTTGAGATTAAGTATTTTAGTGAACGCTAATAGAAGGCATATAATAAACCTGAGTACTTGAAAATTCAGTAAGAAGCCAAAACTGGGATAGGTTATTTTCCCTCTTTGCCTTTGAATGGAAATGCATGACCACATTGATTAAGCATCCTTAAGCGGTTATGCTGTAGGATTTCTTAACAACCTGCACTTATAAATCTCTATTTTGAGCCAGTGTTTCTCAGAATTAAAACCAAAGGGTATATGTACTTATACCCTGTAATAAGTGTATAAAGCTCCAACTTCTCTCCTAAAATCATGGGTCACATAATATTACTTGTAGCCAGGAGACTGTGGGAAGTTTCAAAATTCACTAGGTTGATATATTGTGGTTTGCACTGTACCTAAGAATATTATGTTAGCAAATGGAACATCCATTATAAGCTCTTGGGGAGGCTTATATTTCAACTTAGCAAATTTGCAGTATAAGTTGAAATGAGTTTTTCTGCCTATGAAGATTCACATAGTCTCTTAGTTCCTATTTAATGCTAAGCTCTTTCTTTAGACCCAAATAATTCTAGGGAGAGACTTGCATAGAGCCACCTGAGATGTTCTGTTACAAATATCTATTCTGTCTACACAGCTTCCACACTCTAATTCGTTTAACTGGTCCCCTGTAGGGAGTAGAGAAAGGATGTTTCCATAGGTCAAAGGATTAACATTTCCTCACAAAGTTTTTGTTAGACAATCTAAGACCAGGTGAAGAGGAGTAATAATATGACCTAATATTCTGCAATTTACAAATTTATGAAGGGCTTTCATATATAAAATTTCAGGTGTGTGTGTTTGTGTGTGTGCGTGTGCGTGTATGCATGTGTGTGTATGTGAAACTCTGTAAGGTCACTGTAACAAATATTATTGTCCCCATTTTTAAAATTAAGGGAAGCAAGTTTAGGTCACAGATTAAGTTGTTTTGCTATTGTCACCTAATGAAGTAGAGCTGGGTTTAGAACATAGATATTAGGATCTGAAGTTCATTGTACCATTCATTTTGTCTCAGGTATTTTCCCCTTGAGCCTGGAGATATACTTTTTCATTTTTTATTTTTTGAATTGGAGTCTCACTCTGTCACCCAGACTGGTGTCCAGTAGCCGCTCGACCTGCTGGGCTCCGGCGATCCTTCTGCCTCAGCCTTCCAAGTAGTTGGAACTACAGGAGTGTGTTACCATGCCTGGCTAATTTTTTTTTTTTTTATTTATTGTAGAGGTGAGGTCTCGCCAAGTTGCCCGGGGGGGGGGGGGGGTCTCGAACCCGCGGACTCAGGCAATCCATTTACCTCAGCCTCCCAAAGTGCTGGGATTACAGGCTGAGCCACTGAGCCTGGCCCTTTTTCAGTCTTTTTACTTGAATTTCTTTAAATGGCAGCTGGGAGGTAGAGGGAGGATCAGGTAGTAACACTGGCATGAGTGTGGTTGATAGAAGGCTGAGATGTTTTCAGAAGCAGAACAGGATGGACAGGCTTTTGCATCATTTATTCATTTATCCCTTGGTATGACATTCCTTTTTTTGTGAGCCACCTTTACTGCTCCTTTGGAGTTTTGCATGTAGAAATTTCCCCCCATATTTCCTTGCTCCTCTCTTTCTATGTTCCTCTATTCCTGGCACTGGAGACTACATTTGACAAAGTAAATCCTAGAGCAAGTGATGATTCACCCTTTTCTTGAACAATAAAGTCAAGGTTAAAATAGAGTATCTATACTGAGGTCAATAGTAAGGGAAGGATGACTTAAGGGGACTTCTGCTCCCAGATAACTTTTATTCCTAGTGATACTAAATCATGAGCATTTTCTGATGTCTTTAAATACCATTTGAAAATTTTTCATGATTCTGCAACATTCTGTTACACAAATTTAGCCAAACTTATTTAAGTGTTCTGCTATTTTGGATATTTAGGTTATTTTCTAGTTTTTGCTGTGATGAATATTATAGAAAATATTAACTCCTTGGAGAAGGGAACTGTTAGCTATGTTTAAGAGATACAAATCTGGTTTAAATGGTTTCCCCTAGACATTGGTTTTTCAGTACATTGTAATAGTCATTTCAATCAGATAAATATTTGGTTATTTTTCTGAAGTAATACAATAGTGATATTAGATTTATTTTCAGATGGGGAAAATGAATAAAGATGGTAAATGAAAGGAACAGATTTCACCATTATGTTATTATTATTCTGACCATAAAATCTTATTTAATGGTTTATGCTTTTATAAAAGGTTGGTGTAATGGCAATATTTTAAATTATTTATACATGAATGTATACATTTGAAAAATCTAAACCCAATTTAAAATAATCACCACTTTGTAAAAGTCATTACTTCATTGGCTAGCTTATGTAATGTTGTGGCGCATATGCCACAAACATTTGAACTTGCCTTTTTTTGGTCATGTAGGAAAGGGCTCACCAATCATGAGCAAATTAGTAGAAATGGACGAGCCAATTTTGAATTACTTAGAGGCTTACTTGCTGGAACTACTGCCTTAATTTCCTGTGGGCACATACAGATGGTTAGAAGGGGGAGGAAGAGGTGTTAGAAGTTTTGGTAAAGGTATTAGCCCCTCACATACCTTCTCAATCAGACTCACATCTCCATCCACTGCCCAAGATCCGGACACAGCAGATGATCAGCAGGCCAAGTCTGTTCTTGGTGTTCTCCCTCTTCTCTCTGGGTTTCTTTCCACCCACCCCTGTTTAATTTCTTCTTTCCTCAGATGACCAGCACCTTTATTCAACTTAATCCTCCTCAGCATGGCATCCACTATGGCCCATAATTTTGGGAAAGTCTCCTTTCCCCAAATTGTTTATCCCCAGTAAGCAGAAAGTCACCTGGCTTCCTCAAACTTGACATTATTTTTTTCTAGGTGCATTTGTATTTAAGAGTGCTCCTAGAAAAGCCACTGCCTTATTCTTACTTTGATACTGTTTGGCCAGCTCAGTGACTAACTCACAGTAGGCAGAATTCTATTCTACTTTAGGGCAAACTTTGATGGAGAGGACCACTAGGTAAAAGCAGAACAAGGAAGTCATATAAGTTAAAAAAAAAAAAAAAAGCAAAGAAGAAGGCCTTTACTATTAGAAAAGAGTGTTTTTTCTTTTCCTAAACTATGGTGGATGAAATGTGTGAGTATACTGGAATCTGACTTGAATAAACTCTTAGGATGAAGTCATACATAATTAATCACCTGTCTATGCATTCTTTCCAAGTCTCTTAGTAGTCATGCTTGTGGTAACTTATGTTTCTTGAGTACAAGAGCCCAAGACAGCCAATTAAGGGAGAAGAGGCAGTAGTGGTTCTGTTATATAACCTTGGTGCTACTGTAATGGGGTGGGTAATTGTCTGTCTTTTTTCTTCTCAACGTGTAGTGCCTGAAACAGTATATGCAGCTGGCAATTCGAGAAGGATGTGGGTCTCCCATCACTTGCCCTGACATGGTGTGCCTAAACCACGGGACCCTGCAGGAAGCTGAGGTATGGATGCCTGCCATCGTCTTTCCCTCTTTCCCGTTGATGTGATTTATTGGGATCTTGATTTTTTATGTGCCTTCTACCAAGGAGTCTGACAACAAAATGCAGAGGTTAACTTTTTAAAGGAATACTTTTTTGCTACATACCTTTGGATGCTTTATACAAACTACTAAAGCTGCCATTTGCCTCAGTTCTTGAGTGTTGAAGAAGCTCTAGAATAGGCAAAGGTGCTAGAAATAAAACTTACTAATAGTGAAATCTGGAGGCTGAATAGTGAATGGTTTTGTGAATATTTATACCTTAGAGATAGACCATAGATGTGCCAGTTATAGAAAATATAAACAATTGTGATTCTACAATGGCAACCTAAGTTGAACCATTTCCAAAGAACAGAGAGAGACCTTTCAGTTGATCTGTATCAGGCATCAGAAATGTCTTTGTTTTTGGGTGAGGTCTCCCATTTTTTAAAGACTGTAATTTATCTATCTCTTTTGTTTGCTCAATCACCGGCCATTGGCTTGCCCTCAAATCTGCCTTTTAATCTTTAAACCATGCTTACTTTAACTCAGAATATAATGAACTCTTGTCCTTTCTCGGGGGTTTTGTAAGCCTCTGAAAGACATCCGAAGAAACAGATGAAATAAATTATAGTTGCTTTCATACAGTATACTATCTAATCCTCTCAACAAACCTCATGAAATTGGGTATTACTTTCACATTGGAAAACCGAGGCCCAGAAGGTTTAAGTAACTTACCCTAAACTGCGTATCTAGAAAGTAGAAGAGATAGAATTCTAATTCAGTTCTCTTTGACTGCCATATTTATATAGCTTTAAGAGTAGAACTAGGTAGATAGATAGACTGTATGATAAAGGACTTGATAATTGGAACCTCAGTAGTGTGCCTGTGTGTGTGTGTGTAGATATAAATATGCGCATGTGTGTGTGTATATATATATATATACTCCACATATTTTGTTTACAAATATATATTCTTTGTAAGTAAAGCAGTCAGAAAGATGGTATAGATGATTTCTAACTAATCTGTATCTGGGTATTCTGTGTTCAGTTTATGGAATATCTGTTAAAGGATACAAATGAGAAGTGTTTTTTAGGGAAGCATAAGAGAAATACATAATGGTTTAGAAATAATTTATTTCAAGAATATCAGGAAATAATTTTTTTACAAAAAGGTAATATTGAATATGTAAATCCTGTCATGAGAAGTATTGTTTACTTTTGTGGTGATAGGGTTAAAGAAAAATTAGATTAGCTACTAAGAATACTGTTGATCTATGTCATGTCACTTAGAAATTGTTTTTAAATGAGACCCAGGTATTTGGTTACATCTTTCTATGCATAACCCTTCCAGGAAAGATGCTTCCTTTATGACTTGCTTCTCTGGTGTCTGACTGGTCAACAAGTGTTAATTAACAGCACAGTGTGCTGGGCCTTGTTCTAGGCTAGGATAGAGGGAAGAATAAGACAGGTCCACCAAGGCTATCCTTGGGAAGCTTCTGATTCAGCAGAGAGACAGTAAACAGAAAACATGTCAGATAAAAGTAAAATGCAGGAAATGAGGCAGGATGCAAGAGCTGGGTCTGGTGTGAAATCTTGTTGAATCCATGTATGCAAAATCTATTCAACATAAATGAACCGGATAGTAAGATGAAATCTCTAAACAAGTCTGACACCTGCACTTGTATGTTTATTGCACTATTCATAATAGCAAAGTCATGGAATCAAACTAAGTGTGCATAAATGACTGATGGAGTAAAGAAAATGTAGCATATATATACCACAAAATACTATCCAGCCATGGAAGAGAATGAAATCATGTCTTTGCAGCCATATGGATGGAAATGGAGACCATTTCTCTTAAGTGAAATAGAAAATCAAATACTGCATGTTCTCACAAGAGGTAGCTACATAATGTGCACACATGGAAATACAGAGTGGAAGAGTAGACATTGGAGACTCCAAAGTGTAGGGTGGGAGGGTTGTGTAGGGGTGGGAGAGATAGGAGGATGGGAGGGATGTGAGAGATGAGAAATTACCTGTTGGGTGTGATGTATACGAATGGGGTGATCATTGCACTGAAAGCCCAGACTTCACCACTACACCATGTAACAGAAATGCACTTGTGGTGGTCCCTGGTGGCTTGTGCCTGTAGTCCCAGCATTTTGGGGGGCCTATGTGGGAGGATTGCTTGAGCCCAGGAATTTGAGACCAGTCTAGACAACATAGTGAGCCCTTTTCTCTACAAAAAAAACATTTGTACCTCCCAAATCTATTAAAAAAACCAAACCTATGAAATTAATTGGAGTCCTATATCTATATTTGTGCCATTCAATTCAGTAGCCACTAGCTACATGTGGATATTTAACTCTAGATTAATTAAAATAAAATATAATTTAAAATTCAGTTCTTCAATTACACGAGTCAACTGATTTTGAGTGTTTAGTAGCCACATGACTACCAGATTGAGCAGCATAGAATAGAACATTTCCATCAGTTCAGAAAGTTCAATTGCATAGTATTGTTCTAGTCTTTTCAGTAAATGGTAGACATTAGCTACTCTCATTTTGGATATTGAATGTTAGAGCTAATGTGTCTAAACAAGTGAGTCAAGACTAGCCATAGTTTTCTCGCAGTTCTCTAGAACAGAGCTTATCTTCTGGTTTTCTTTGTATGGATATTTTCTCTTTGTAATCCCACTTTCTTTTCTTATCCTTTTCCCACTGTATACATTCACACTCAGACTTTCCTGTTTCTGGTTCTCTTAATCTGGTTTTACTGTAAAAGCAATTTTACTTTTAGGCTTTATTAAAACCAAACAAACCCATAATGGCTCTTTAAAAATTACAAAGTATCTTTGAAAAAAGTAGAACAAAAACATATTTCAAATCAAATTGTGGCATTTCTTAAATTTTCCAAAGTCTTTTTCCTCATTAGATGAGTAAGAAGCCACTCCAGGGCATTGATGGAACATGTCTATACTTGCTGGCTTTGCTAAGACCCTGACCAAAAGATGGGCGTAAATGTACAATCATCAAGTGTTCTTAACCAATTTCCTATTTTTTTTTTCAGAATGGTTAAAAAAAAAATGTGACAGTGGTAGTGATTGTTTCTCATTTTGAATTAAGAACTCATTTACATTATGCTTGACTGGATTCTATCTCCATGACTACTACTTCCTTCTACCTTTAAAAAAAATTATTTAATTATACAGGTAACACACAATTATGCTTTGCTTGTTGAAAATAATTCTAGTTAAGGCTGGTTCCCTTTGTCCCACTCTTATTTATGCTATATGTCATTGTTCATCATTCATTGTCTTGCAGAATACATTTAGGTATCACATGTCTTCATCTTCAAAGGAAACTAAGAATTTAGGCTCTATTCTCTGAATGCTTTCCCATGCAGGTCTAGCTTACACAATTGGCTCTGTTTCATGTGCCTGCTTTCTTGATTCCTACAAATTGGCTCAGCTTGGCTCTGCCTTTTAACTTTTATCTGTCAAGAATAGCCTTGTTAGTGGTTAGTGAAGCATTTAATGCCCAGTTTAAGTACAGTCAGCCCTAAGGATCCATTGGTTCTGCATATGTGGATTCAAATAACCAGAGCAAAAATATTCAGAAAAAAATGCATTTGTACTGAACATGTACAGTCCTTTATTCTTGTCATTATTCCCTAAATAATATAGCATACCAGCTATTTACCTGGCATTTACATTGTATTAGGTATTTTAAGAAATCCAGACATGATTTAAATCATATGTAGGGATGTGTATAGTTTATTGTGCAAATATGACACCATCTTATATCAGGGACTTGTGCATCCCTAGTTTTAGTATCTATGGGAGGTCATTGAACCAATCCCCTGCAGATACTGAGGGACGACTATACTGTTTCCTTATGTGGAAAACTATAGAAAGTGGCAGTGTCCACTTCAGTGTCATGGAAGTTGGTGAGAAATAGTGACTCGGGAGGACTTGAGGCTAGAGGTGAACCCACTGGGATCCAGGGAAAAGTAAAACTTTCCTTTATTGCATCATTTAGTACTTTCAGTTGTTGTTCTGCAGAGTTTTTCCAATGTACTTGATCTAGGAATCTTGTCCAACATGGAGTTGTAAAAGGCAGGACACGACACAGATTGTTTATTCTGATAGCATTCTTCAGGCAAAGCTCTTGCTTGAAAGTTAATAGCTGGATTCAAAACAGTTATGTCTGGGTCGGGCATGGTGGCTCACTCTTGTAATCCCAGCACTTTGAGAGGCCAAGGTGGGAGGATTGCTTGAGCCTGGGAGTTTGAGATCTGCCTAGGCAACATAGTGAGACCTTGTCACTACAAAATATGAAAAAGTTTGCTGGGTGTGGTGATGTGTGCCTGAAGTACTAGCTACTTGGGAGGCTGAAGTGGGAGGATTACTTGAGCCCAGGAGGTTGAGACTACAGTGAGCTATGGTTGTGCCACAGCACTCCAGACTAGCTGACAGAGACCCTGACTCAAAAAATAAAATAAAATAAAATTTAAAAAGTGATGTCTAATTAAAGCGGTTTCCGCATAGTGTTATGGCTGTAGCATACCATCACTTCCTGGGGGAGCCTGAACCATTTGTCTGGGCTGTGTAAAGTGGGAGTGATGATACACATCCCTATTTGAACAGTAACTGCCATTACATGGCCTGAGAAATCTAACTTCTTCCAACTGCCAGCTGGCAGTGGAGGCAGGAAAGAGCTTCTCACCCATTAATCCTCATTCCGCCGGGCTCGGTGGCCCAGCCTGTAAAACCGCGCCTTTGGGAGGCTGAGGTGAGTGGATTGCCTGAGCCCGAGGGTTCGAGACCCGCCTGGGCAGCGAGACCTCATCTCTACAATAAATCAAAAAATCAGCCGGGCGTGGTAGCGCGCGCCTGTAGTTCCGGCTACTTGGAAGGCTGAGGTGGAAGGATCGCCAGAGCCCAGCAGGTCGAGGCTGCGGTGGCCGAGAGCGGCCACTGCACTCCAGTCTGGGTGACAGAGTGAGACTCCAACTCCAAAAAAAAAAAAAAAATCCTCATTTCAAGTCCTGGGGCACTGAAACGACCAACCTGGCTCTTGCTGCTATTGCTTCAGTGTACCTAAGAGAAAAGGTGAATGTGGTTGCTCTTGCCCAGAATGAGGGCTCCAGAATTTCTATAGGAAGGGATTTAGGTTAGGCCACTCTGGAGGTCTGGGCTAGAGGGATGGGGGAGGGAGAGGAGTAGAGTTCTAAGGAATTTGAAGCTATGTTTGTAGAATATGGTTCTTACTTAGATTGCATATTCATTTTGGGTAGCTTTGGGAAAGGCTGCTAGAGTTATAGGGATCCAGGTGGTCTCCCCATATCACCCATTGCCACTGCCTCCATTTGCTGACTCTGAGCATTCTTCCTTCTCATTGTCATGGTGGGAAGCTGGGGCAGAGAAAGGATGAGGATGACCAGGCGGGAGGCCTTACTCTTGTTACTGTGGTCAAAAAAATCGGAATAGGAAGGGACTGGATTTATCTATGATAACCTTTGTCTACAATATGTGCCTGCTGGAGAAAAGCTAGATGGTGGTGGTGGATGGAGGGATCTACCAAGTCAGAGTTAGTAGGTTTTTATGAGGTTCTCGATACATTTGAATTACATTTTAGAATGTATTTAAAACTGTGCCTAAGTGGAAAATAAGGATTCTAAGCTTCTTCTTAAACTAAAGGCAAATATAAGAAAACCAAGCCATAATGGGCTGAATGTGTCATGTGGATGAGTCGAGGGAGAAGAGGCAAGAGATGATATGGGAAGATGTTCCTGCTTCCTTAATGTACTGAGACATTTCCACCTACACAGGTGAACAAATAACAGCCAGGGCAGCCCCCTGCAGTGGACTGTGAAGATCACTGGCCCTGGAATTCCAGTTCTCTCCCACTGTGCACTCCCCCAGGGGGCCCTCCCTTCTGCCTCTCAGACAGTGATGCCCTCTTGTGTTTTCCTATCAGGATTTGTCATTTAGTATTTAGGTGGGGAGACTTGAGCTTGTTTGTTTTACTCAAGTGAATGGATGATTGTGCCACTTTTCTTCTCTGTTAGGGAGAGCCGTTCTTGTTTTCTGAATTGTGGTGGAAAACATTCTTAGTTTCTGTATTAGTGTGATTGGACATTGATCCACAAGGCAAGCGTTGTTTCTCCTGCTTTTATTTTTTTTATAAGTGAGAGCACCTCAAAATTTGCCAAAATGTGGATAGGTTGTAATGATCTACTTACTAGTGGTCAATTCCATCTCCAGATGTACTGATCTGTTTTATTCTGTGATCAGCCTATTTCTTTAATTTTCAAAGCAACTGTAGCAGAAGTGCAATTTATAGGGCCAGATTTAAGTAAAGTCTGGGCACTTTTTTCCTTTTGTCCTGGCTTTCCAGACTCTGATGGGCAATACTTTTCTGAAGACTATTTCTAACTTCTGTTTCAACTTTTATTTCTTGACTATTAGTTTTCTAGCCAAAAGGTAATATATAGTATATTTATTAACATTTTTTATGGGAACACACACTACTTTCGGCCTGAATGCCTCTGTGCTAAGCAGGCTCTACTGTCTGCTCTTTTTCTTTCTTTCTTTCTTTTTTTTGTAGGGTTAGTGTTACTATAGATGGCGATTCCTGTTCAAATATTATGGTCATAGTTAATACTGATAAACAAGGGTGTGCCTCACTTTTCATTTCTTTTCAGTTGTGGATGTTAGTGATATCCAAAGAACTGTTATGTGTACTGTTACAGCACTCCCGCATGTAACTATATTATGACTTCCCTGGTTTTGCTCCGCTGTAGGTGAATGGAAAGGCAAAGATATTCAGTAGAGTAGGAACTGAGTATTTAATAAGGATTCTCAGGTTCATTTTTGTCAGAAACAAAACCAAATTGCAACTGTAGGCAATTAGTAGCCTTTTCTTTCTTTCTTTCTTTCTTTTTTTAGATTAGAACATGTAGTTTATTTAAAAGGTAAATCTGAGAGAGAGAGAGAGAGAGAGAGAGAGAGAGAGAGAAAGAAAGAAAGAAAGAAAGAAAGAAAGAAAGAAAGAAAGAAAGAAAGAAAGAAAGAAAGAAAGAAAGAAAGAGGAGATTCACTTCCCCAAGGCAGGGAAGGGGGCCAAAGTTAGGAAGCATGGCAACAACTGTAGCTCAAAGAGCACATGGCCACATCAGAACCTTAGTAAGGCTTTTCTTATTATTATTCTGATATTATTTCATTAAAATGAATCAATTTATTTTCTCTTTGAATTCATTTTTTTTGGAAAATACTTTCTAGAATGAGGATGAAGAAGAAAAGTGGTCTTTTGTGCTTGGATAGGAAGAGAGGGACATTTTTATTTATCTGTTAATTTAGCACAGACTTTGAAGGAGAGGTAGCAAAAAATAACTAAATCAAATAATACTTGTTAGCAGTTAATCTGAGGGGAGTGATCTCTTGATAACTGAGAAGATACTTAAATAACTTTGCTTCTACTACTTGTCAGTGGATTTGGATAGTAGTGAATTAGAACCTTCTGAATAAAATGAATGTCAGTGGTCTATGCTGACCTAAATAAATAAATAAACAAGCAGGAGAAGGGACAGCTCTTTCTTACAGTAGTATTCTTATCACCAAATATAGAATGAATGATGGAAATAAAAAACAATTATTAAGCCAATATAACAGCAATAATTATTTTTGGCAAGAAGTATTAATAGCCACAAAAATGAGTGGGCAAAGGTATGATGAGAAACAGGATATTGCATAGTCTCAAATTATCTCCCTACAAGATACTTGTTGTTTACAAAGGGAGAAGAAACCTGGCAGATACCACCATAACCAAGTTAAAAAGTTAACATCACCAATAATGAGACATGTCTCATGTAGCTCCTGACGCCCCCAGGGTCACATGTGTAATATTCTTGCCAAAAATACACAACCTCAGTCTAATCATGAGAAAGCATTAGTCAGATCCAAATTAGAGAATATTGTACAAATAACTGGACTGGACTCTTCAAATGTGTCAAGGTCATAAAAGGCAAAGATAAACTGAGGAACTGGCACAGTTTGGAAGGTCAAGGAGACAGTGCAACTAGATGCAAGGTGGTAACCTGGATTGGATATGAGCCTGAAAAAAGGCCTTACTGGGACAGTTTGTGAAATTTGAATATGGCCTACAGATTCTTTAATTGTATTATAGCAATGTAAATTTCATTATTTCAATACTGACTATGGGTATATAAGGTGTTCATGAGGGGAAGTGGGGGAATGGCACTTAGGAACTTGATACAAATTTTGCAGCTTTTTGTAGAATGTTTTGTAGAATTTTGTAGCTTTTTGTAGAATGATTTTGAATGATTCAGAATTTCTTTGTTGGCAGAAAGAAGATAAATGTCTACCACAAGATTCCTCTTTATAATCTTTTTTATTATTCTGGAGGATTATCAGCTTAGCAGTCAATTTTAGAGTACTCATGAATATCTTAAAAAATTTGGTGGTAGCCCTTTTACCTGTGGCCTGATACAGTCTTCCAGTAATCATCCTAATATAATTATTCCAATATTATAATTGCAGAAACAGAGGCCTTGAGCAATTCTGACATAGTTCCAAATGGCAGTGGAACCAGGAATTCAATACTTTGGATGATTTGTTATTGTCATTTTTTTGTCCACCTTTCTGTTATCTAAAGCCAAAAGTATGATAGAAACATTTCAGAAAATTACCTCTCCTCTGCAGAATCCATCTGACAAGATCAAGGAGTAGATTTTTAAAAATCTTATATATATTTATTGCCTTCCAAGTAATTTTAGTTCCTTGAACGTAACTTCTGTATGACTCTGTGTCTTTGCTCATTGGTGCCAGGCTTCCAGCCCAGAGCTTTTCCTGTGGTAGGCTGTCAGCAAGTACATAGAGAAGATGCAAGTCTCAGTGATGGGGATTAGGGAAAAGAATGGTATGTTCTGTGTGTGATCACGATTCCAAAAGGACCAAGTAGAATGACAAGGGATGAAATTAATTTTTTGTGGCACAAATTTCAATAAAAAATTGATTTACCTTATTAAGGCTTAATTCTTCATAAACCTTTGACTTACAATAAATGTGATATCCAAAGCAAAGTAAAAGACAAAAAAAAAAAAAAATTAGAGACCTGTGACTTTCCTGTTGGTAGTAATTATATTCTGATAAAATTTAAAATGAAAAATCTCTCTCTACTGTGGTTGACTTTTTTCCATCAATTTCTATCGTTTTTTCTCATTAGCATTTAATCTGTGTCTAAAATCTTATCTTCTATTTTCTTTGTCTTCCATAAACTGTATTTGACTTAATTGTTTTATAAATTGTTCATCATTGAAAAAATTAGAATTTTACTGTTATCTTAGAATGATTTAAGGAAGCTCATTAGTTCACAAACTACCATTTAGCTGGGGGTGAATGGAGTATAGTACTGTCCCCTAGAAAAAAAAGACCTTAAATAGCTTTTAGGGGGTGACTAAAAATAGACTCATAGAATGTCACTGAGGTCTCTTGGGCTCAGATGATATTATCAAGTCACCTTGGCCCAAAAGTTGAAGTAGCATTAGGTTATTTTATCCTCTACCCACAGTAAATTAGTGACAAAGTCAGGAAGTGAACTGTGGTTCCTTAATGCTTCCATCACTTCATTTGTCTGTACCTTTTGCCTCCAACTCTGAATTTTATTTGAGCTACCTTGTCTTTTAGGGAAGATGACTGGGTAGTATTATAGCAAATGAACAAAGCTGACTTTCAGTATAATAAAAATCTAGCCATACTTTAAAAATAACTATAGTAATATACCTAACCCTGAAGAGTATCCCACATCTTAAAAGCAAAAAAAGCAAAAAAAAAAACTTAAACAGAAAAAAAAGAGCTATAGTAAAATAATCATAACATGAAATTGACTTTTTTTTGTTGTTGCAAGAATTGCTAAGGAGCTTTTATTTAAGGTACCAGGTGAAAATGTAACATTTTCTTTCCAACTAAAGAAAGAAAATTTGGAGAAAAATATTTTTATTATTAAATTTATGTTTTACCATATTTTACTTGGAATGGAAAGACTAGACTTGCTTAATTGTGGTCCTTGATACATTTAGCTACCTTAGTTTGATTTATTTTCAAAATAAACAAATTGAGATTATTTTTAAGGGAAAGGATTATATTTTAAATGTATTATTAGATGTATTATATTTGTTAAGTAAAATTTTAGCTGCATCTTTTTTATTCCAGTTTTCTCAAAGTAGACTTTTTCCTGTAGTTGTAAGAACTTATATCTAGATATGTTTTATACCAAAAAAAGGTAATAATTTAGAGTTGGAATTGTCAAAGCTAAAACTGTATTCTTTATCAGCCTGCTGAATAACAAAGGAAGGCTAATATCAAATTCCTTGATTTTTCTTAGTTATAAGTCTTTTAAGCAATGTCAATAAACTTACATTTGACATCAGTGGAATTAATATTTTTAGAAAGCTAGTTTAAGAGCAGTTAGCTTTTTCGGCATCTACCTTTGAAATACAATTTTAAAACGATTAATCTGAAATGTCATTTGGTTAGATATGAATCATTGTTCACTAGTAAGTCTGGTTTATATTGCCATCTGCAATGGAGATGCAAGTCTAGTCGCAAGAAATATCTTAGGCACTTCTTTAGCAAGGTCTGGGATATCAATGTATGATTATCAAGGGCTCTATGAAGTGGTTTTTGTCAGAATAAATGATTTTTATATTGTTTAGAAGGAACTATTTATTTTCTAGGTAGTGAATGAAGTTTTCATAAACCCTGAGGCACTGTCTACCTGACCTTACTTTTTAAGGGATCCAAAACTAGAACTATAATATTTCTAACATTTCTTAAATAAATATAGAGAGAAAAGGAGCATTTTGCATATATGAACATGAATATTTTGGGAGGTCTAAGTAATAACATTCGGTTGTTTGGTCTTAGTAGCCACTGATGAGAGAATGGAAGGCGATCAGAGTTTCGGTGTTTTGGAGAGTGGGTGTTTCCTAGCCACGGTAGAGGAGTGGGGATGATTTGAAAATTGCTCTATATATTACTGCATGAACAGTATAGAGCAAACAATTAGTATAAGTGGAATATAGTAAGCAAAACCAGAAAGTGCAATCATGAAAAGCTGGTAACTCAGGGTCTTATAATGGCTAAAATCTCATCTTCTCTGTATCTCTGGTTTCAGATTGCCTGTTTGGTACCTGTGGATCAGTTTCAGCTTTATCAGCGGTTAAAGTTTGAACGAGGTATGCACTCTTTTTTTTTTTTTTTTAATCCTGATGGTGAATATGGTTTGATGTGTCATCTTTATACTAGCCCATGTGGAAGATTAAGGCAGCTGTGGGCTGTCAACAAACTCACAGAGAAAAAAACCTGTAAATTGTAACATAAAATTTCAACTCTCTCAGCCACAACCAGAAAAAAGAAAAAAACAGACTAGGAGGAAATAAAACATTCTATATGTATTTATATTTTTAATTTGGCTCATGTGAAAAAGATTTTGCAAAAGTTGGATGATAACAACAGTAAAACAAAAGAAAGTGACTTGCAAAATGGATTTTACCACCGGTTTTTGATTCTCAAAGATCACTTTGTAACCAACCCAAACATTTCTACTGTACTTTATACTATTTACCATTTGTTGTTTGATACTACTTTTGTAATCAAGGTAATGGCTGAGAGGTATCATTTTAATGCGATTTTGATAGGTATCATTTTAATGCGATTTACAATGTATTGGACTGGTTTCTTTCTGACTTTGGACTTGGGGTGATTTATATAGCTTTTCTATTTATATTGCCCATTTATCTGTAGAAATTATATTGTTACTCCTTTTGGCTTTTAATAGGTCTGTTTTTAGGAGCCCTTTCCCTCTTGTCATACTCTAACTTTTTTTGAACTAAATAGTCTATTTTTTAGTATCTGAGAAGTAGGAGAAAAATTGTTTCCCCCAGAACTCATAGTCTAGTTTCATTGAGTATATTAAAAAATGAGTCTAGCATGAGCATAAAGTTTTCTAATTGCTAACTTTTAAATCTGGATCCATAAAGTCTAGATAGAGGCAAGATAGGAAGAAAACTAACATGTATCTATCATGCACCAGTAAATTTGGTCAGCACAATTACCTTTATCGCATTTAATTTTTGCAACTCCCTGATATATAATCCTTACAGGAAAAAAGAAAAAAAACTCTGCGGGATATGAAAAAAGGTAGAGTAGGAGATTCATAGGATGGCAATCACTATCCTGAGCCAAGATCTGGCTTGGTATAGGCCAAGGACTCTGTTTTCATCAAGCCAAACGCAAATTTATCTCTCTTGGGTGGGTCACTTAACTAAACTCATAAGGCTGATACATTAAGCTGAATTTACCAACAAAATCTTGGACTAAATTGTTTGAATTCCAAATGGTAGGTACATTTTTGCTCTATGTCCGGACAGAAAGTCCGGAAATAGTTATAATGTTGTTGAACATGGAATCAGAACCAGGGGAGTCAGATGGATTGCAGGTTTAATGGAGGAAGACATAGTCTTCGGGGATTCTGAGCTAGCGTGAGAAATGATTAATGATGGGGGGGTATTGACCCTCCCTAATCCATCCACATGGGCTGATTAGATTGAGCATTATAACACCAGATGTGATAGCTAAAGATGATAAGAGCATCAGCCATCTGCCCTGCCATTCTCCCACTTTATTCCAATATCCTCCATTATAAAAATCAACAATAATTGGAATATGGACATTTCCAGTAATTGCCCTGTGAATGACTAGCTGGTGGCAAGTGCCATGATTTGAAGGCTCTTACTTGGAGAAAGTCTAAAGAGTTAGGCTGAGTTTCCAGGCTGTTGCTTAAATGTTGAGATGTGACCCGTCAACCTCATCAGTCCTACTCAGTGGCCTGCAGCACAGTCTGTTTATAGTATTCACTCACCTTATAAGGCACCTCTCCAATTCCATGACCTCTGACTTTCTCCCTAACTACCCCACTGTCCCATCTATCAGTAGCGGGCCTTATTCCTAATTGTTTATGTATTAGGGTCATATTTATTAGCCCAATTGCTTTTGGAGGGGGGGAGAGTGAGTGAGAGAGAGGGAGAGAGAAAGAGAGAGAGGGAGAGAGAGACAGACACTGACTCTGATTCTGACTCACTTGGCCAAGTTGGAATGCAGTGGTATGGTCCTGGCTCACTGCAGCCTTGATCTCCTGGGCTCAAGTGATCCTCCTACCTCAGCCTCCTGAGTACCTGGAGCTACAGGTGTGTACTACCACAAAACTTTAAAAAATTTTTTGTAGAGATGAGGTCTCACTGTGTTGCTCAGGCTACTCTTGAACTCCTGGGCTCAAGCAGTTCTCCTGTCTTGGCCTCCCAAAGGGCTGAGATTGCAGTGCTTGACCTCAGTTAGCTGGGCATGGTGGTGCATGCATGTAGTCCCAGCTATTCAGAAGGCTAAGGCTGAAGGGTCACCTGAGTTGTGATTGTGCCACTGCACTTCAACCTGGGCAACAGGTGAGACCTCGACCCCCAAAAAAAGACAAAAAGAAAAAGTCTTTTTAAAATTAGTAGTGTCAAGAATTAACCTTTCTGTAGGTTGGTTCTCACTGATGAGTAAAAAGTTTGGGGCTATTTAAAAAATACTGGCCAAGAGCCTGAGTGCAATTGCAGGTTCTACTACTTACCAGCTGTGTGACCATGGGCAAGGTCTGTAAAATTTCTGCACCCCAGTTTCTTCATCTGTAAAATGTAGATAACTGTGCCTATACTGTCAGGTTGGGATGAGGATTACATGAATTAATACTTGTAAAGCACTTCCTATGAGTACGTTCTGTGTCTCAGTGTTTAAAATGTTAATGGTTGTTGGTAATAAAAATACTAATAACTTAAAGGCAGTACCTTTACATTAAAGTACATGTAGTGTTCTTCTCTTATTCCCTTTTTCTCTGGTGAAGTAATCATATTATTCTTCAGGAAATATCCTCATCTTGAAATAGGTATGATTGTCTTATCAATGGGATTAGAATGCTTGAAGTTAATTTATGGCAACACCCATCTTTACAGTTGGAATAGCCTTGCCATGGGCAAGGTACACATGGAAAATCATTGCACTAGATTCTTACTATTTCCCCAGAGAGTGCTTGGCTTTTTGAATTTCTGTAGTATTTAATCCTATTTGTGATTGACTTATTTCATCATTAAATATGATTATATATTCAGTCTGGCCACAATCAAGTTGGGCAGGCTTCAACCATTCCATATTTTTTAGGTAGTATTGTATATCTCTACTTTGTTTTATTACAAGTTGATTAAGTAGTTTTATTCATACATGGAATTTATTTTTTCTCATGAATTCTAGGCAGATGCTCCACTATGGATCACATACATTGACAATTCATTTGATTATTCTTGTTTTATAGATGAAAAATCTGAAAATTGAGCAGATTAAGACTTGCCTAGAATCGTATACACTAGGCTTTCTTATCTGTACAAATCTTAAAATTCTATAATTTTTTAATTGTGGTAAAAATAAGAGTTGTCATTTAAACCACTTTAAAGAGTATAATTCAGTTACATGAGTTACAATCATACAGTTATGCAACCAACACCAACTGTCTGCTTCTAAAACTCTTTCGTGACCCAAAACGGTAATTCTGTAGCCATTAATAATTCTCCATTCCTCCTACCTCCATCCCCTGTAATCTACTTTCTTTCTCTATTTACCTATTCTAGACATTTCATGTGGTAGAATCATACAATATCTGTTCTTTTGTGCCTGTCTTATTTTACTTAGTATAATGTTTTCAGTGTTCTTCATTCTTTTTTAAATTTGAATAATATTCCATTGTATGTTTGCACTTCATTTTGTTTATCCGTGCATCTAATGACAGACATTTCAGTTGTTTCTACCTTTAGGTGATTGTAAATAATGCAGCTGCGAACAATGGGGTGTGTAAGTATTAGTTTAAGTCTCTGCTTTCATTTCTTTAGGAGTGGAATTGCCGGGTCATATGGTAATTCTACATTTAGTTTTTGAGGAACTGCCAAACTGTAAAAACTATATAATTTAAATATACATTTAATGAGAAATTTTGCTGTCATAAAGTATTACAGTATGTTAAATTTGGTGACCTTTTGATTCAATCCCCTCATTTTATAAAAAAGGAAACTGGGGCCCAGAGACATTTCCTCTTAGGTGATTTTGGAAGGCAACTTGTAATCATTATTATCCATTAAAATAGTTATTGGAGAATAAACATTCCAAGCAAGAATAAGTTTAAATTAGTAAGGTGCTACATAATTAAATTAGATGTTATGTTTCATTTTTATATAATAGACTTCCTATTTACCTCAAACTCAAGACCTTTATCAGTCAGGTGACTTTGAGGTCTATGTCATTTTATGTGGAACTGTATGTAAGAAGATCTTGGGGCCGGGCTTGGTGGCTCAGCCTGTAATCCCAGCACTTTGGGAGGCTGAGGCGAGTGGATTGCCTGAACCTGCGGGTTCGAGATCCACTTGGGCAACTTGGCGAGACCTCATCTCTACAATAAATCAAAAATTAGCCAGGTGTGGTACTGCACGCCTGTAGTTCCGGCTACTTTGGAAGGCTGAGGCGGAAGGATCGCTGGAGCCCAGCAGGTCGAGGCTGCGGTGGCTGGGAGCATGCCACTGCACTCCAGTCTGGATGGCAGAGTGAGACTCCAACTCAAAAAAAAAAAAAAAAGACGATCTTGGAATACGTTCAATACTAATACTGCTAATGAGTTAAATTACTAACTGAATGAAAGTAAATCTGATTGGGCTTTGAGAAAGAATTGTAAAGATTGTTATTGCTCTGGAAAAAATGTAGAATCAAGAGTATAGGCAGCCCTATTTCTTAGTTATTAAAATCATCCTAATTTTTTCCAATTCCTATTGCCTACCAAGTTCTTTTCTCAATCTTTAGTTTGTTGTCCAGTGTGTGAATGGAATGCATTTGATCAACTGGCCTTTTATGTCTTTGTCTTCATCTAAGCCCTTGGGGAAAACGTTTTGAATAGGATTGTGCAAAAATCATCACCCTACTTACACAAAGCAAAGAAACACTATTTGGCTTTGGTTGGCTATTTTATCCACTTTCCATCAATCTGTGACTTTTCCATAGGCTGTTACTATGTTTCTGGCTTTCCCTTTCTGTGTTTGTCTTCCCATTTTAAACAAAGAATGGGGAATGCTAAGTTTAGCATGTGTCAACGATGACTGCTTTTCTTTCTTCTAGTTCTCGAAGTACATGCCTGATGATTAATACTAGAATTTTGCTTCTCTCTTGTTTCCAGAATCTACTTTTTCAAGAGTACTTTTTTTTTTTTTTTTTAGTTGGAATCTCACTCCATTGCCCAGGCTGGAATGCAGTGGTACGCTCACAGCCACCCCAGCGTCAACCTGCTGGCCTCAGGCGATCCTTCTTCCTCAGTCTTCCAAGTAGCTGGAACTACTGGCTAATTTTTTTGATTTATTGTAGAGATGAGGTCTCGCCAAATTGCCCAGGCCGTTCTTGAAACTGTGGGCTCAGGCAATCCCCTCACCTCAGCCTCCCAAAGTGCTGGGATTTCAGGCTTGAGCCACTGTGCTTGGCCAAAAAAATAGTTGGTTTTTTTTTAAAATTGAGTTGAGATTTTCTATCTCTAGTTCTTAAGCATTTTTCCTATTTTTTGTGATTCTGATCTAGTTTCTATAACTACAAGTTGCTTCAGTTCCTTGCTAGGTTGATGTGTCTGTTCATGTATATTTGTATGAGCATATAATGGTTAGGAACTCTTACAAATGGGTTGTGTCATACCGTTTTTCTTCATAAAAAAATAAAGTGAAATACGAGTTTGTTTTCCTCTTGTTATCTATTAATCTTACTGTATTGACTCCTGCATTCAGTATGTGCTTCTTTACACATAGAGTATCTATCCTATGGCAGGTACAGTTCCAGGTGCTTCCTCAAGCTATGGTTCTTTCTTTCTTTGAAAGTCCTTTGTTCTCTGCATCCTACACAAGCCTCCTTTCATTTTGTGTCTTCACATTCATTATATTACTCTTTGAGTTAATCTTACTCTTTTATTTGTCCTTGGTGAAACGCTTCCACCCCAGGTTTTGTATCTGATCATAAAGACTTTATTTCACCAGAGCTCCCTTGGTAGTGATTTGGTTTCTTTTAGTGTTTTTTCCACTTTTTAAGACTGTGCAATGCTTAATGACCTTATTGGCTGTTTGGTTTTATTTTATTTTTTTAACACTTCCCATCTCTCATTAGTCTGCTAAAACAGTTTGATTTATTTTAGTTGGTAATTAAATTAGTTTGAGTGCATGTTGTTTCCCACAATAATAAAAACTCATGTGGTATCTTTTTTGGCTCAACCTCACAATGGTGCAGGATGGCAGAAAAACCACTCCTGTTAGTTGAAGGAATATACAACAGAATGTCAAGCAAACACCACATAGCTAATGCTCATGGTACCAGGGGAGGCAAACCAAGTGTCTTAGATTTAGTTTTTGAAAACTGAAAATAATCATTAGGGTCAGATGTGGTCCTTAGGTCTCATGGCAGTTTTAATTTCCTGGAATGTTTCTATTTCCCAATAATTGTCAGAAGACAGAAGTAGAAAATAACACCGGACTCAAACTCCTGGGCTCAGGCGATCCTCTCAACTTACCCTCCCAAAGTGCTGGGATTACAGGCATGAGCCACTGTACCTAGCTTCGGAAAATAGTTTTAAATATGTGTATTTTCTGCCTCGCATAATTCACGTGAATGTGCAGTGTCTTAAGATCAGATAGGCATGGGTCTTTACTTCAGCAATCAATTCTACTTTCCATAAGTAAATTACAGTTCAAGTCTTTGAATTTGTCTGTCTCTGATGTGAGTGTGTCAGAGTTAATTGCTTCTACATCATGTATCTATTTAAAGTTTTAAGCACTTTATTGTTTGAGGGGCTCTGGTTTCTCTTTTTCTAGGTTTTTGAGCTTTCCCTCATCTCAAAGCTATATAAGTCTTTCCTCACTGCTGATGTAGAAGAAATTAGTTGAACAGCATCAGTTCTCTTTCTTCCAACTTTGGAATAGGAATTTGAAGGAAAGAGTAACTGACCTTAAACTTTTTGGCGGCCAATTGTGTGTTTTGTGTAGCTGTAGAATGACTGTGTTTCCTAGGCCAAAAGCCAGAAGATAGAATTGAATTTGCAATCATAGTGATAAAACATGTTTTAAAAGTATCCTGTGAATCCTGCAGCGGCTCTACTTTGTCTTAAATTCCTTTCAGTCATTGGTGTGAGGAGAGAGTAAGGAGGAGACAGTCCTTCATTATGCAGAAGCAATTTGATTACCACATGGTATCCCCCAATTTGTTTCTTTCTGGCTTGGGTCTGGGAAGTCCTGTTAGATGCCAGGGCTGCACATGTCTGATAGCCCTTCTGCACTTTTTCCTTTTGTGCTAATCTGGCCTCTGGACTCTACTTGTGGTACACTGTTACATGAGGTATGTAAAGCAGAACTGTGCTCTTAATGGCATACTGGAATTATAATAATTTTTAAAAGGACAGCACTTTTATTTCCTATTGACTTGTATTTGTAACTGCTCTTCTAGCAAGGACATTCTGAAGGACAGTTGCCACGCTGTGCCCAGATGCCTTTTCAGTAGAATCTGGCCAGACTTGTATATCTGGATACCTGTTCCTTTGGGGAAAGTGCTTCTCCAAGAGTACCCTATACAAATATCTCTTGAGGTTGTTGTTGCTGTTCTCTGGAAATATCTGAATGCAGGTTTGAGCAATACAGAACTTTGCTATATATACTACCATTTATTTATTCAACAAATATAGTGTTCCAGGCATCTTGTTAGGTCAGTGATTATTAGGGGGGTAATGCATCTTCCAGAGGACATTTGGCGATATCTGAAGGCATTAAAAAAAAAATTTTATTTTAAAGATGTGGAGTACAATTAAGGGTTTGGTATACAAATGGGCATTGTACAGGTAAAGTTTGGGCCTCACTTTGGTCCCCACATCACCTGGTTTGAGATCAGGTACCCTTATTGATGAAGTGTGCCCCTTCTTCGTTTCTCCCCCTGGCAGTTTCCAGCTACTGCCAATCCCTTTCTTACAGTATTATGATAATAGTTCAGGGTCCGCTGATGAGTGAGAGCATGTGGTACTCAGTTCTTTGTTTCTGTGATAGATCACTGAGGATTACAGACTCTGAATCCATCCAAGTTGCTGCGAAGTTCATAATTTTATCCTTTGTAGCTGTGTAGTATTCCATCATGTATATGTACCACATTTTAAAAATCCAGTCTACTATTGATGGGCAGCATGGTAGGTTCCACGTTTTAGGCTATTGTGAATAGTGCTGCAATAAACATGTGTGTGCAAGTATCTTTTTGTAGAATGATTTGAGTTCCTCTGGGTATATTCCCAGAAGGAGAATTGCTGGATCATATTGGAGGTCAATTTTTAGATCTTTTAGAAAGCGCTGTTTTCCACAGAGGCTGTACTAAGTTGCACTCCAACCAACAGTGTAGAAGTGTTTCCATTTCCCCGCATCCTCTCCAGCATCTGTTGTTTTTTAGAGTCATTGTTGATGACCATCCTGACTGGAGTTAGGTGGTATCTCAGTGTGGTTTTCATTTGCATTTCTTTGATGATTAGAGAGACTGAGCATTTTTCATGTATCTGTTGGCTGCTCATATGTCTTCTTTTGAGAAATGTCTATTCATATCTTTTGCCCACTTTTTAATAGGGATGCTTGTTTTTTCTTTTCAGCATGTTTGATTTCCCTGTAGATCTTAGATGTTAGGCCTTTCTTAGATATACAGTTGACAAATATTTTTTCCCCAGTCTGTGGGCTGTCTCCCCACTCTCTCGATGGTTTCTCTGGCTTTGTGGAAGCTTGTCAATTTGATGAGGTCCCACTTGTCTATGTTACCTCTTATGGCATGGGCACTTGGGGTTTTGATCAGGAATTGGCTGCCAGTTCCAATTTTCATCAGAGTGTCTACAGCATTTTCTAAATCTCTTTTAGTCTGAGGTTTTACGTTTAGATCTTTGATCCATTTAGAGTTGATTTTTGTGTATGGTTTAAGGTAGGGGCCTTGTTTTAATCTTCTGCATGTGGTCAGCCAGTTTTACCAGCACCACTTACTGATATGGTTCTTCTCTCCCCAGTGGTTGGTGGTGGAGGGTTTGTCGAAGATGAGTTGGTTGAGAAATTGAGATTTTGCTTTTGGAATGTCTATCCTGTTCCATTTCTCTATATTCTTGTACCAATACCAGGCTGTTTTAATTATTATAGCCTTATAAAGTCTGGAAGTGTGATGCCTCCTGCTTTGTTTCTTTTGCTGAGGATTGTTTTGGCTATTCATGGTCATTTATGATTCCATATTAATTTCTGCATTGTTGGCAATTTAATGGATATTGCATTAAATCTGTAGATTATCTTGGGTAGGATGGACATCTTAACAATATTGATTCTTCCGATCCCTGAGCATGTAATATTTTTTCATTTGTTTGTGTCATCTTTGATTTCTTTGAGCAGTGTTTTATAGTTTTCATTGTAAAGGTCTTTGACTTCTCTGGTTAGGAAGATGCAAGGTATTTCATTTTTTGTGTGGCTATTGTGAATGGGATTGTGCTTTTTATTTGGTTCTCTGCCTATTTGTTGTAGGTGTATAAGAATGTAAGCTCTCTTCTAATTACTTTTGTTTCCTGGGTGAAATAAAAAGAAAGGTCAGCAGTTGAGAGTGAGAAAAGGAAAGGAGGTACTGTAAGTCTGAAGAAAGAGGAGGAGCTTTATGTAATATGAAATGATGGTGAATCTAGGAATATTGAACATCACTTTTACAAAATGCCTCCCAAGTTGCATGCATTTATAAATCATTCAGCAGATGCTTATAGAACCCCAATTTTATGCAAGCCACTGTGTTTTTCAAGGTATTTTATTGTGACCTAGAGTAGGAAATACATTTTACTTTGAAAGTCAGTATACATACAAGACAGAAACAGGAAAACTTTCATGAAACTATACTTATGTGAAATATACTCTACTTTCTTTTCTAATCTATTTCATTAAAAAAAAATGCAGGTCACAGCCCATTAAATTGATTTCTCAATGCCCATTGTTTGAGAAACAGCATAATAAAGAATACAGATTTGTGTTTAAACCTTTCAAAGGGTTCGAAGTCATACATTAAGGTTGTGGATTAGAAGGAAAAAAAGAATTTCATAATTCTTGGGGAGAACCTGCTATATTTCAGGCACTGTCAAGTAATTATTTACAGTGTCTATTTAATCTTGAACATCTCCATTTTAATAGGAGGAAAAAAGTTTTGAGTTAAATATCTCTTTTAGCAAGTGTTAGAACCACACTTTCTCCTACATTGTAGTAGCTCTATCTGAGTTTGGTGGAAACCAAGGACTACTTCCATTCTGGGATTGTTTTTCTGCTTTTATAAAATCAGACTGCTTTATTAAAAATGGGAATCTCTACTTTTGCATTATTTAGATAAAATTTGGAAAGCTTTCAGATCAAAACTATGTGTTGTAGATTGGCTTCTTATTTTTGGTTCTGGTCTATAGGTTTAAATGTGACTTTTAAAAATGCACAGAAATAAATCATCCTCAAAGGCAGGACTAGTGTTAGGTTGGTGTCATCTGGTTCTCACAAATATAACAACCTCAAAGGCTTATCTGTAGCAATTCTTTTTTTAAAATTACCATAATGTGTTTTAAATTTTTATTTCCATAAATTAGTAATAGTTGAGAGATAAATTGAGGAAATATACAAAAGTAAGAAAAGAAGTAAATATTTCCCCAAAGATTAGTTGGTTTTTGCTTTTCCCTTAATATATTTAGCTTTATTCATTTTTTTACATGTATACTTATAAAAACAAAGACCTTGTTTTATTGTTCCTTTTATCTTTTTTTTTTAGTTGGAGTCTCACTCGGTTGCCCAGACTGGAGTGCAGTGGCCACTCCCG